>NW_027102588.1:0-12500 GCF_035609145.1 Eleutherodactylus coqui | reverse complement strand
GCCTCGCGTAGGGATGTTGGAGGTTTGGCTAAGTGCGGAGCCCGGTGTGTGGTGGAAAGGGGCTGACCCGGCTGGCCGGGGCCGGCGGGAGCTGCGGCTGCCGGGGCTGAGCCGAGTGTCGATGCATGTCGTGAGAACCGGGAAGGGGACAAACCGGTGGCTCCAGGCCGGGTTGGAGTTCCAGGAGGTCGGCCTGACTCTGGAGGTTTTCCCCTTAGCATTTCCCCATAGGCCAAAAGGGGGGAAGTCAAAAAAGCACCCCCGGCAGATGTATGCAGAAGGGGCTGGGGGGTGACGGAGAGCGGGCTGTTGGCAGCTGCGTGGTGGCTGCTGGCAGCCGTGTGCTGGCTGCAGGGGTGGGCCTGGGCGGCTGCCGAGGGCCCCCGTAGTGCACCTACCAGCGGTGGTTGAAGACATTGCCTGAGCCTCCGATGTGCCCGGGCAGGACACCCGGGAGGCGGGGAACAGCCCCCGCTGAAGTCCATGGCATGTGCCAGAATCGAGTCTTGGAGAAAAAGTGACAAAGTCCAAACGCTCCAGGCGCCGGCCAGGGCGGTTGACCCCGGCTGGCCGGGCCGGCGGGAGCTGCGGCTGCCGGGGCTGAGCCGAGTGTCGATGCATGTCGTGAGAACCGGGAAGGGGACAAACCTGTGGCTCCAGGCCGGGTTGGAGTTCCAGGAGGTCGGCCTGACTCTGGACGTTTTCCCCTTAGCATTTCCCCATAGGCCAAAACGGGGGAAGTCAAAAAAGCACCCCCGCCAGATGTATGCAGAGTTGGGCTGGGGGGTGACGGGGAGCGGGCTGTTGGCAGCTGTGTGGTGGCTGCAGGGGTGGGCCTGGGCGGCTGCGGAGGGCGCCTTCAGAGTGCACCTACCAGTAGGGGCTCAAGACCCAGGCTGAGCCTCCGATGTGCCCGGGCAGGACACCCAGGAGGCGGGGAGCAGACACCCCCGCTGAAGCCCACGGCAGTTGGCAGAGATGAGTCTTGGAGAAAAAAAACGACAAAGTCCAAACGCTCCAGGCGCTGGCCAGGGGTGCGGACCGGGCCGGCCGGGCCGGCGGGGGCTGCGGCTGCCGGGGCTGAGCCGAGTGTTGATGCATGTCCTGAGAACCGGGAAGGGGACAGACCGGTGGCTCCAGGCCGGGTTGGAGTTCCAGGAGGTCGGCCTGACTCTGGAGGTTTCCCCCCTGGCTTTTCCCCATAGGCCAAAAGGGGGGAAGTCAAAAAAGCACCCCCGCCAGATGTATGCAGAGTTGGGCTGGGGGGTGACGGGGAGCGGGCTGTTGGCAGCTGTGTGGTGGCTGCTGGCAGCCGTGTGCTGGCTGCAGGGGTGGGCCTGGGCGGCTGCCGAGGGCCCCCGTAGTGCACCTACCAGCAGTAGCTCAAGACCCAGGCTGACCCTCCGATGTGCCCGGGCAGGACACCCAGGAGGCGGGGAGCAGCCCCCGCTGAAGCCCACGTCAGTTGGCAGAGACGGGTCTTTGAGAAAAAATGACAAAGTCCAAACGCTCCAGGCGCTGGCCAGGGATGCGGACCGGGCTGGCCGGGCCGGCGGGGGCTGCGGCTGCCGGGGCTGAGCCGAGTGTTGATGCATGTCGTGAGAACCGGGAAGGGGACAAACCTGTGGCTCCAGGCCGGGTGGGAGTTCCAGGAGGTCGGCCTGACTCTGGAGGTTTTCCCCTTAGCTTTTCCCCATAGGCCAAAAGGGGGGAAGTCAAAAAAGCACCCCCGCCAGATGTATGCAGAGTTGGGCTGGGGGGTGACGGGGAGCGGGCTGTTGGCAGCTGTGTGGTGGCTGCAGGGGTGGGCCTGGGCGGCTGCGGAGGGCGCCTTCAGAGTGCACCTACCAGTAGGGGCTCAAGACCCAGGCTGAGCCTCCGATGTGCCCGGGCAGGACACCCAGGAGGCGGGGAGCAGACACCCCCGCTGAAGCCCACGGCAGTTGGCAGAGATGAGTCTTGGAGAAAAAAAACGACAAAGTCCAAACGCTCCAGGCGCTGGCCAGGGGTGCGGACCGGGCCGGCCGGGCCGGCGGGGGCTGCGGCTGCCGGGGCTGAGCCGAGTGTTGATGCATGTCCTGAGAACCGGGAAGGGGACAGACCGGTGGCTCCAGGCCGGGTTGGAGTTCCAGGAGGTCGGCCTGACTCTGGAGGTTTCCCCCCTGGCTTTTCCCCATAGGCCAAAAGGGGGGAAGTCAAAAAAGCACCCCCGCCAGATGTATGCAGAGTTGGGCTGGGGGGTGACGGGGAGCGGGCTGTTGGCAGCTGTGTGGTGGCTGCTGGCAGCCGTGTGCTGGCTGCAGGGGTGGGCCTGGGCGGCTGCCGAGGGCCCCCGTAGTGCACCTACCAGCAGTAGCTCAAGACCCAGGCTGACCCTCCGATGTGCCCGGGCAGGACACCCAGGAGGCGGGGAGCAGCCCCCGCTGAAGCCCACGTCAGTTGGCAGAGACGGGTCTTTGAGAAAAAATGACAAAGTCCAAACGCTCCAGGCGCTGGCCAGGGATGCGGACCGGGCTGGCCGGGCCGGCGGGGGCTGCGGCTGCCGGGGCTGAGCCGAGTGTTGATGCATGTCGTGAGAACCGGGAAGGGGACAAACCTGTGGCTCCAGGCCGGGTGGGAGTTCCAGGAGGTCGGCCTGACTCTGGAGGTTTTCCCCTTAGCTTTTCCCCATAGGCCAAAAGGGGGGAAGTCAAAAAAGCACCCCCAGCAGATGTATGCAGGAGGGGCTGGGGGGTGACGGAGAGCGGGCTGTTGGCAGCTGTGTGGTGGCTGCTGGCAGCCGTGTGCTGGCTGCAGGGGTGGGCCTGGGCGGCTGCCGAGGGCCCCCGAAGCGCACCTACCAGCAGTAGCTCAAGACCCAGGCTGAGCCTCCGATGTGCCCGGGCAGGACACCCAGGAGGCGGGGAGCAGCCCCCGCTGAAGTCCATGGCATGTGCCAGAGGCGAGTCTTGGAGAAAAAACGACAAAGTCCAAACGCTCCAGGCGTGCAGGCCAGGGGTGCGGACCGGGCTGGCCGGGCCGGCGGGAGCTGCGGCTGCCGGGGCTGAGCCGAGTGTTGATGCATGTCGTGAGAACCGGGAAGGGGACAAACCTGTGGCTCCAGGCCGGGTGGGAGTTCCAGTAGGTCGGCCTGACTCTGGAGGTTTTCCCCTTGGCATTTCCCCATTGGCCAAAACGGGGGAAGTCAAAAAAGCACCCCCGGCAGATGTATGCAGGAGGGGCTGGGGGGTGATGGCGAGCGGGCTGTTGGCAGCTGTGTGGTGGCTGCTGGCAGCCGTGTGCTGGCTGCAAGGGTGGGCCTGGGCGGCTGCGGAGGGCCCCCCCGAGTGCACCTACCAGTAGGGGCTGAAGACCCAGGCTGAGCCTCCGATGTGCCCGGGCAGGACACCCAGGAGGCGGGGAGCAGCCCCCGCTGAAGCCCAGGGCAGTTGGCACAGATGGGTCTTTGAGAAAAAACGACAAAGTCCAAACGCTCCAGGCGCTGGCCAGGGGTGCGGACCCGGCTGGCCGGGCCGGCGGGGGCTGCAGCTGCCGGGGTTGAGCCGAGTGTCAGTGCAGGTCCTGAGAACCGGGAAGGGGACAAACCGGTGGCTCCAGGCCGGGTTGGAGTTCCATGAGGTCGGCCTGACTCTGGAGGTTTTCCCCCTGGCTTTTCCCCATAGGCCAAAAGGGGGGAAGTCAAAAAAGCACCCCCAGCAGATGTATGCAGAGTTGGGCTGGGGGGTGACGGAGAGCGGGCTGTTGGCAGCTGTGTGGTGGCTGCTGGCAGCCGTGTGCTGGCTGCAGGGGTGGGCCTGGGCGGCTGCGGAGGGCCCCCTGAGTGCACCTGCCAGCGGTGGCTCAAGACATTGCCTGAGCCTCCGATGTGCCCGGGCAGGACACCCAGGAGGCGGGGAGCAGCCCCCGCTGAGGTCCATGGCATGTGCCAGAGGTGAGTCTTGGAGAAAAAAAACGACAAAGTCCAAACGCTCCAGGCGCCGGGCAGGGTGGCGGACCCGGCTGGCCGGGCTGGCGGGGGCTGCGGCGGCCGGGGCTGAGCCGAGTGTCGATGCATGTCCTGAGAACCGGGAAGGGGACAAACCGGTGGCTCCAGGCCGGGTTGGAGTTCCATGAGGTCGGCCTGACTCTGGAGGTTTCCCCCCTGGCTTTTCCCCATAGGCCAAAAGGGGGGAAGTCAAAAAAGCACCCCCAGCAGATGTATGCAGAGGGGCTGGTGGGTGATGGATAGTGGGCTGTTGGCAGCTGTGTGGTGGCTGCTGGCAGCCGTGTGCTGGCTGCAGGGGTGGGCCTGGGCGGCTGCGGAGGGCCCCCGTAGTGCACCTACCAGTAGGGGGCTCGAGACCCAGGCTGAGCCTCCGATGTGCCCGGGCAGGACACCCAGGAGGCGGGGAGCAGCCCCCGCTGAGGTCCATGGCATGTGCCAGAGGTGAGTCTTGGAGAAAAAAAACGACAAAGTCCAAACGCTCCAGGCGCCGGGCAGGGTGGCGGACCCGGCTGGCCGGGCTGGCGGGGGCTGCGGCGGCCGGGGCTGAGCCGAGTGTCGATGCATGTCCTGAGAACCGGGAAGGGGACAAACCGGTGGCTCCAGGCCGGGTTGGAGTTCCATGAGGTCGGCCTGACTCTGGAGGTTTCCCCCCTGGCTTTTCCCCATAGGCCAAAAGGGGGGAAGTCAAAAAAGCACCCCCAGCAGATGTATGCAGAGGGGCTGGTGGGTGATGGATAGTGGGCTGTTGGCAGCTGTGTGGTGGCTGCTGGCAGCCGTGTGCTGGCTGCAGGGGTGGGCCTGGGCGGCTGCGGAGGGCCCCCGTAGTGCACCTACCAGTAGGGGGCTCGAGACCCAGGCTGAGCCTCCGATGTGCCCGGGCAGGACACCCAGGAGGCGGGGAGCAGCCCCCGCTGAAGCCCAGGGCAGTTGGCAGAGATTGGTCTTTGAGAAAAAATGACAAAGTCCAAACGCTCCAGGCGCTGGTCAGGGGTGCGGACCCGGCTGGCCGGGCCGGCGGGAGCTGCGGCGGCTGGGGAAGAGCCGAGTGTCGATGCATGTCCTGAGAACCGGGAAGGGGGCAAACCAGTAGCTCCAGGCCGGGTTGGAGTTCCATGAGGTCGGCCTGACTCTGGAGGTTTTCCCCTTGGCATTTCCCCATAGGCCAAAACGGGGGAAGTAAAAAAAGCACCCCCAGCAGATGTATGCAGAGTTGGGCTGGGGGGTGATGGGGAGCGGGCTGTTGGCAGCTGTGTGGTGGCTGCTGGCAGCCGTGTGCTGGCTGCAGGGGTGGGCCCCGGGCGGCTGCGGAGGGCCCCCGGAGTGCACCTACCAGTAGGGGCTGAAGACCCAGGCTGAACCTCCGATGTGCCCGGGCAGGACACCCAGGAGGCGGGGAGCAGCCCCCGCTGAAGCCCACGGCAGTTGGCAGAGGCGAGTCTTGGAGAAAAAAACGACAAAGTCCAAACGCTCCAGGCGAGCCGGCCAGGGGTGCGGACCCGGCTGGCCGGGCCGGCGGGAGCTGCGGCGGCCGGGGCTGAGCCGAGCGTCGACGCATGTCCTGAGAACCGGGAAGGGGACAAACCGGTGGCTCCAGGCCGGGTTGGAGTTCCATGAGGTCGGCCTGACTCTGGAGGTTTTCCCCCTGGCTTTTCTCCATAGGCCAAAACGGGGGGAGGCAAAAAAGCACCCCCAGCAGATGTATGCAGGAGGGGCTGGGGGGTGACGGAGAGCGGGCTGTTGGCAGCTGTGTGGTGGCTGTTGGCAGCTGTGTGGTGGCTGCTGGCAGCCGTGTGCTGGCTGCAGGGATGGGCCCCGGGCGGCTGCGGAGGGCCCCCAAAGCGCACCTACCAGTAGGGGCTGAAGACCCAGGCTGAGCCTCCGATGTGCCCGGGCAGGACACCCAGGGGGCGGGGAGCAGCCCCCGCTGAAGTCCATGGCATGTGCCAGAGGCGACTCTTGGAGAAAAAAAACGACAAAGTCCAAACGCTCCAGGCGTGCCGGCCAGGGGTGCGGACCCGGCCGGGCCGGCGAGAGCTGCGGCGGCCGGGGCAGAGCCGCGTGTCGATGCAGGTGGTGAGAACCGGTATGAGGGTAATCCTGGTCGCTCCGGGCCGAGCCAGGGTTCCAGGAGGGCGGAAGGAGCGGGCCCGTTTCCCCTGATAGCGCCGACGACGGTAAAATAAGGCCTCGCAAAACGTCAGCACGAACACCTTGTCGGGGTATAAGGGAACGAGCGGTGTGCGGTCTTTGACAAAGTGACAGTATTTCTCCAAAAAAAGCACCCCCGGCAGATGCGTGCAGACGGGGCTGGCTGGTGACGGAGAGCGGCGGGCTGTTGGCAGCAGTGTGCTGGCTGCAAGGGGTGGCCCGGGGCGGCTGCGGAGGGCCCCCAAAGTGCACCTGCCAGCGGTGGCTCAAGACCCTGGCTGAGCCTCCGATGTCCCCGGGCAGGACCCCAGCAGGCCGGGCACGGACCGCAGCTTGCCCCCTTTGCCGTCCGATGAAGCTCGCACGGTCAGAAAAAGTTTCAAAGTCCCAACGGGGGAGAGAGTGTTGACGGCGAGGGGGCGCTGGCTGCTCCAGGGGCCGGGAGGGAGGCCCTGGAGGTCGGCCTGGGGGTGAGTGGAGCGGCCCCCGTGTGTCCCTGAGCGTCCCCCGGTCTTTGGTCGAGAGGGGGTCTCAGCCGCTAATGTGCCCGCCCGGGTACCTAGGCAGGCCGGCCTGGGGCGAGTGGAGCAGCCCCCGTGTGTCCCTGAGCGTCCCCCGGTCTTTGGTCGAGAGGGGGTCTCAGCCGCTAGTGTGCCCGCCCGGGTACCTAGGGAGGCCGGCCTGGGGCGAGTGGAGCAGCCCCCGTGTGTCCCTGAGTGTCCCCTGGCGTTTGCTGAAGAGGGGGTCTCAGCCGCTAATGTGCCCGCCTGGGTACCTAGGGAGGCCGGCCTGGGGCGAGTGGAGCAGCCCCCGTGTGTCCCCGAGCGCCCCCCGGTCTCTGGTGGAGAGGGGGTCTCAGCCGCTAATGTGCCCGCCTCAGGGAGTCCGGCCTGGGGCGAGTGGAGCAGCCCCCGTGTGTCCCCGAGTGCCCCCCCGGTCTTTGGTGGAGAGGGGGTCTCAGCCGCTAATGTGCCCGCCTCAGGGAGTCCGGCCTGGGGCGAGTGGAGCAGCCCCCGTGTGTCCCTGAGCGTCCCCCGGTCTTTGGTGGAGAGGGGGTCTCAGCCGCTAATGTGCCCGCCTCAGGGAGGCCGGCCTGGGGCGAGTGGAGCAGCCCCCGTGTGTCCCTGAGCGTCCCCCGGTCTCTGGTGGAGAGGGGGCCTCAGCCGCTAATGTGCCCGCCTCAGGGAGGCCGGCCTGGGGCGAGTGGAGCAGCCCCCGTGTGTCCCTGTGTGTCCCCCGGTCTTTGGTGGAGAGGGGGCCTCAGCCGCTAATGTGCCCGCCTCAGGGAGGCCGGCCTGGGGCGAGTGGAGCAGCCCCCGTGTGTCCCTGAGCGTCCCCCGGTCTTTGGTCGAGAGGGGGTCTCAGCCGCTAATGTGCCCGCCTCAGGGAGGCCGGCCTGGGGCGAGTGGAGCAGCCCCCGTGTGTCCCTGAGCGTCCCCCGGTCTTTGGTGGAGAGGGGGCCTCAGCCGCTAATGTGCCCGCCTCAGGGAGGCCGGCCTGGGGCGAGTGGAGCAGCCCCCGTGTGTCCCTGAGCGTCCCCCGGTCTTTGGTCGAGAGGGGGTCTCAGCCGCTAATGTGCCCGCCTCAGGGAGGCCGGCCTGGGGCGAGTGGAGCAGCCCCCGCGTGTCCCTGAGTGTCCCCTGACGTTTGCTGAAGAGGGGGTCTCAGCCGCTAATGTGCCCGCCTCAGGGAGGCCGGCCTGGTGCGAGTGGAGCAGCCCCCGTGTGTCCCTGAGCGTCCCCCGGTCTTTGGTGGAGAGGGGGCCTCAGCCGCTAATGTGCCCGCCTCAGGGAGTCCGGCCTGGGGCGAGTGGAGCAGCCCCCGTGTGTCCCCGAGCGCCCCCCGGTCTCTGGTGGAGAGGGGGTCTCAGCCGCTAATGTGCCCGCCTCAGGGAGTCCGGCCTGGGGCGAGTGGAGCAGCCCCCGTGTGTCCCCGAGCGCCCCCCGGTCTCTGGTGGAGAGGGGGTCTCAGCCGCTAATGTGCCCGCCCGGGTACCCAGGGAGGCCGGCCTGGGGCGAGTGGAGCAGCCCCCGTGCGTCCCTGAGCGCCCCCCTGGCGTTTGCTCAAGAGGGGGTCCCAGCCGCCAATATGGCCGCCCGGGTACCCGCGGGGGCCGCCCTGGGGCGAGTGGAGCAGCCCCCGTGTGCCCCTGAGCGCCCCCTGGCGTTCGCTGAAGAGGGGGTCTCAGCCGCCAATATGGCCGCCCGGGTGCCCGGGGGAGCGGCCTGGGGTGGCCCTGTGCAGCCTCCGGGCGCCCCTGAGTGTTTTCCAGTATCTGGCCGAGACACCCCCTGACCCTCCGACTGTGTCCGTTTGGAGCGCCTGGTGCCTGGGCACCCCCTGAGTGTTTTTCAGTATCTGGCCGAGACACCCCCTGACCCTCCGACTGTGTCCGTTTTTAGTGCCTGGTGCCTGGGCACAGACCGCGGCAGCTCCCGCTGGCCGCATTGACAGAGTGCTGAAAAAATGACAAAGTCCGAAAATGCCTGAGAACCGGGAAGGGGACAAACCGGCGGCTCCAGGCCGAGCCGGAGTTCCAGGAGGTCGGCATGATTTTGCCGGTTTCCCCATAGGAGGTGCCAAGTTGCCAAAATGGGGGAACTCAAAAAAGCACCCCCGCCAGATGTATGTAGGGGGGCTGGATGGTCGATGGGGAGTGGGTGCCTGGCAGCAGGGGCCACCCCGCGCAGGTGCCCCGGGGGGCCCGCGGGGGGCCCCCGAAGACACCCCCCCCAGCACTCGCTGAAAACCCCGTCCGAGCCGCCCGCGCTGCCCGGAGGGAGTCCCGGGAGGCCGGGCACGGCCCGCAGGTCTCTCCCTCTGCCCCCCGGTGAGGTTTGCACGGGGGGGAAAAGTTTCAAAGTCCCGACGGGGGGCGAGAGACAGTGCGGCGAGGGGTGGCGGGCTGCTCCGCGGACCCGGGGGAAGCCCGGGGAGGGCGGCCTGAGGGCGCGGAGGGCCCCCTGAGAGTGCCTACGGGTAGTAGGTGAGAAACCCTGCCTGTACCTCCCACGGGGCCCGGGCAGGGACCCCGGGAGGCCGGGCAGAGCCCGCAGGTCGCCCCCTTCCCGTCCGATGAAGCTCGCACGGTCAGAAAAGTTTCAAAGTCCCAACGGGGGGAGAGTGTTGACGGCGAGGGGGGTGCAGGCTGCTCCAGGGTCCGGGGGCAGCCCCTGGAGGTCGGCCTGGGGGTGTGGAGGGGCCCCCCTGAGAGCACCCAACAGTAGTTGCTCAAGACCCTGCCTGAGCCTCCGATGTGCCCGGGCATGAACCCCAGGAGGCGGGGAACAGCCGTGGCAGCCCCTGCTGAAGTCCTTGGCAGTTGGCAGAGGCGAGTCTTGGGGAAAAAAACGACAAAGTCCAAACGCTCCAGGCGCCGGCCAGGGGGGCGGACGTGGCTGGCCTGGCCGGCGGGTGCTGCGGCTGCCGGGGCTGAGCCGAGTGTCGATGCATCTCCTGAGAACCGGGAAGGGGACAAACCGGTGGCTCCAGTCCGAGCTGGAGTTCCAGAAGGTCGGCCTGACTCTGGAGGTTTTCCCCCTGGCTTTTCCCCATAGGCCAAAAGGGGGGAAGTCAAAAAAGCACCCCCGGCAGATGTATGCAGAAGGGGCTGGGGGGTGACGGAGAGCGGGCTGTTGGCAGCTGCGTGGTGGCTGCAGGGGTGGGCCTGGGCGGCTGCGGTGGGCCCCCTGAGTGCACCTGCCCGTGGTGGCTGAAAACCCAGGCTGAGCCTCCGATGTGCCCGGGCAGGACCCCAGGAGGCCGGGCACAGAACGCCGGTTGCCCCCCATTGCCGTTTGACGAAGCTTGCACGGTCAGAAAAGTTTCAAAGTCCCAACGGGGAGAGAGTGTTGACGGCGAGGGGGTGCTGGCAGCTCCAGCGGCCGGGGGCAACCGCTGGAGGCTGGGCCCGGACTGCGGCAGCCCCCCTTGCAGTCGAACAAAGTTTGAGGAGACGAGTCATGAAAATGACAAAGTCCAAACGCTCCAGGCGTGCCGTCCAGGGGGGCGGACCCAGCTGGTCGGACCGGCGGGAGCTGCGGCGGCCGGGGAAGAGCCGAGTGTCAATGCAGGTCACGAGAACCGGTATGAGGGTAAACCTGGCCGCTCCGGGCCGAGGCACGGTTCCAGGAGGGCGGAAGGAGCGGGCCCGCTTCCCCTGATAGCGCCGACGGCGGTAAAATAAGGCCTCGCAAAACGTCAGCACGAACACCTTGTCGGGGTATAAGGGAACGAGCGGTGTGCGGTCTTTGACAAAGTGACAGTGTTTCTCAAAAAAGCACCCCCGGCAGATGTGTGCAGACGGGGCTGGCTGGTGTGGGAGAGCGGCGGGCTGTTGGCAGCAGTGTGCTGGCTGCAGGGGTGGCCCGGGGCGGCTGCGGAGGGCCCCCAAAGCGCACCTACCAGTGGTGGCTGAAAACCCCCGCTGAGCCTCCGATGTCCCCGGGCAGGACCCCAGGAGGCCGGGCAGAGCCCGCCGCTTGCCCCCTTGCCGTTTGACGAAGCTTGCACGGTCAGAAAAGTTTCAAAGTCCCCACGGGGGGAGAGTGTTGACGGCGAGGAGGTGCTGGCTGCTCCAGGGGCCGGGGGCAACCCCTGGAGGCTGGGCACGGACTGCGGCAGCCCCCCTTGCAGTCGAACAAAGTTTGAGGAGACAAGTCATGAAAATGACAAAGTCCAAACGCTCCAGGCGCCGGCCTGGGGTGCGGACCCGGCTGGCCGGGGCCGGCGGGAGCTGCGGCGGCCGGGGCTGAGCCGAGTGTCAATGCAGGTCCTGAGAACCGGGAAGGGGACAAACCGGTGGCTCCAGGCCGGGTTGGAGTTCCAGGAGGTCGGCAGGACTCTGGAGGTTTTCCCCTTGGCATTGTCCCATTGGCCACAATGGGGGAAGTCAAAAAAGCACCCCCAGCAGATGTATGCAGAGGGGCTGGCGGGTGACGGAGAGCGGGCAGTTGGCAGCTGTGTGGTGGCTGCAGGAGGTGGGCCTGGGCGGCTGCGGAGGGCCCCCAAAGTGCACCTACCAGAAGGGGCCCAAGACCCAGGCTGAGCCTCCGATGTGCCCGGGCAGGACACCCAGGAGGCGGGGAGCAGCCCCCGCTGAGGTCCATGGCATGTGCCAGAGGCGAGTCTTGGAGAAAAAACGACAAAGTCCAAACGCTCCAGGCGCCGGGCAGGGTGGCGGACCCGGCTGGCCGGGCCGGCGGGGGCTGCGGCTGCCGGGGCTGAGCCGAGTGTCAATGCATGTCCTGAGAACCGGGAAGGGGACAAACCGGTGGCTCCAGGCCGGGTTGGAGTTCCGGGGGGTCGGCCTGACTCTGGAGGTTTTCCCCCTGGCTTTTCCCCATAGGCCAAAACGGGGGGAGCCAAAAAAGCACCCCCAGCAGATGTATGCAGGAGGGGCTGGGGGGTGACGGAGAGCGGGCTGTTGGCAGCCGTGTGCTGGCTGCAGGGGTGGGCCTGGGCGGCTGCGGAGGGCCCCCTGAGTGCACCTGCCAGCGGTGGCTCAACACCCTGGCTGAGCCTCCGATGTCCCCGGGCAGGACCCCAGGAGGCCGGGCAGAGCCCGCCGCTTGCCCCATTGCCGTTTGACGAAGCTTGCACGGTCAGAAAAGTTTCAAAGTCCCAACGGGGAGAGAGCGTTGACGGCGAGGGGGTGCTGGCTGCTCCAGGGGCCGGGGACAACCCCTGGAGGCTGGGCACGGACTGCGGCAGCCCCCCTTGCAGTCGGACAAAGTTTGAGGAGACAAGCCATGAAAATGACAAAGTCCAAACGCTCCAGGCGCCGGCCAGGGGGGCGGACCCGGCTGGCTGGGCCGGCGGGGGCTGCGGCTGCCGGGGCTGAGCCGAGTGTCAATGCAGGTCCTGAGAACCGGGAAGGGGACAAACCGGCGGCTCCAGGCCGAGCTCGAGTTCCAGAAGGTCGGCCTGACTCTGGAGGTTTTCCCCCTGGCTTTTCCCCATAGGCCAAAATGGGGGAAGTCAAAAAAGCACCCCCAGCAGATGTATGCAGAGGGGCTGGGGGGTGATGGGGAGCGGGTGTTTGGCAGCAGTGTGCTGGCTGAAGAGGTGTGCCTGGGCGGCTGCGGAGGGCCCCCTGAGTGCACCTGCCAGCGGTGGCTCAAAACCCTGGCTGAGCCTCCGATGTCCCCGGGCAGGACCCCAGCAGGCCGGGCACAGACCGCAGCCTGCCCCCCTTGCCGTTTGATGAAGCTTGCACGGTCAGAAAAGTTTCAAAGTCCCAACGGGGAGAGAGTGTTGACGCCGAGGGGGTGCTGGCTGCTCCGGTGGCAACCCCTGGAGGCTGGGCACAGACTGCGGCAGCCCCCCTTGCAGTCGAACAAAGTTTGAGGAGACAAGTCATGAAAAT
>NW_027102586.1:0-18932 GCF_035609145.1 Eleutherodactylus coqui | reverse complement strand
CCCGTTTTCTGGGCATTATTCTGATTGCCAGATTGGAGTCAGGAAGAATTTTTCCCCCTTAAGTGAGGAAAATTGCCTTCTACCTCATTATGTTTTTTGCCTTCATCAATATCATAATTGGGGTGATAACAGGCTGAACTAGATTAACATAGGTCTTTTTTTACCTAACATATTATATGACTAGCATACACTATCCTACCAAAGTAATTTGACACCTGAGCAAGAATCAAAAGTAGTATTTATTTACATATGTTAATACTTAGTGGGGCTTCTTTTGGCCCTAATTACATTGGGTACTCTCTGTGGCATCTGTTCTACTAATGTCTGATATACTTCAGCTGGTATTTCCCTCCATTCACCCTGAAAACATTTGCTGTGGACCCTCAAAAAAGATGCATTGGCCTGTCTGCAGTGGTGCAAGAAGTATTGTCTTCAGAAAGTTGAGAAATGGAATAATTCCCATATGTTAATACCACAAATATTAATATGGAAATAAATATGACATTTGATTCTTGCTTAGGTGTCCAATTACTTTTGGTAGGAATCTATATCCATAATTTATATTAGAAATATTGTTCCATTGATCAATACTTTCATTGATAGTCTTTAAGAATTTTGAAATACTATAGTTTCTGCTCAGTAATTAAAAGAATAGACTCTCCACTTTTTAATGCCCTGTTAGCTTTAGGTCCAATATTCTGTTCTACTTTATTTCTTTGTACATCAGCCATGGACTCCAGAAGACCTCTGAAGGTGTCCTATGTTATCTAGCAGTAAGTTGTTAGCAGTAGATCTTCTGAGTCTTGTAAGTAGTGAGGATCAGCCTCTATACATCGGCCTTTTTTGCCGGCATATTCCACAGATGCTGATTCGGATTGAGATCTGAAAAATGTGAAGGCCAAATCATCATCTTCAACACTTTATTATGTTTCTCAAACCATTCCTGAACTATTTTAGCAGAGGTGAAGGGTGCCAAATCGTACTGAAGGAAGCCTACAATTAGGGAATACCAGAGTTATGATGCGTGCACTCAGCCTGCAACAATGTGTAGGTACAAATGCAGCAAATGTTAAAATAACTGGCATGATGCCGCTGTGCCGTTAGTGTAGTATGCCCAGTGTCAGACTGGTTTGCCCAGGGCCCATCAGTAAAATTCATTTTGAGGTCCCACTGTGCAGTTACATGCAAATATTACCGGTTACCCATTCACAAATTCCTCTGTTGCATTCTCCATATACTTCTATAGAAAGGTGGCTGCGTTTAGATGTGGCACTCTTTCCATTGAAGTATGGAGGCTGCAGGGAGCAGAAATTGGTAGACTCTCACTGGAAGTAAGTCACATTGAATTTATTCCGGGAATATAAATACAATTTGGATTGTTGCCCTGAGCGTTGGTCCTTTAAGTTTTTTTTTATACTGTGGTTCAAGGCCTGGTGGTCCTCTGATGATTGTTGATGCGCATTCCTTCGGATGTTCATTTTGGAAGAGGGGTCCTATTTATTTTATGACCATCTTGACTATTATTAAAACTAATATCGTGACCCACTGTGGGCCAGCTTGGAGGCTGAGGGCCGCAGGATCAGACATATGCTAATAAAGGTCGCTCTCTTGTTTAGCGGTACTATCTTAATATGATGCTACCCGTCAGGCAGGCAGGTTATGATGGTAACAAATCAATTTTTCGTGACAACAGCCCTTTCACCGGCCCCCAACTGGCCCTGGGGCAAAAATAAAGTGGATAAAATAAAATAAAAGTTAGGGAACTGTCCATTTCCCCAGGAGGATGGTATTGGTGTGGTACTCTTTAGTGCTGATGTCGAAGTAGCAAGGAGGAACTCCAGGAGTCGGGATTGAACGGTAAACCAAAATAACGGTTTATTTTCCCTTGAGAGCAGTTGTTAATAAATTCACATCTCCTGAGGTACATCCTCACAGTCCATACATTTCTTGACGTAAACTCTTTGTTGTACAACTATAGAAATCACGTCTGTACTCTTATATGCTCTATATCTGTTGTTTTCTCTGAGGGCCTCTCCTTTTAAATTATGTCTTTCTTTGACTGACAATCTCTCTTTTCTTCAATTTCTTTCTTTCTAGATAAATATTACTTTCTCTTTACTATCTCTTTGTCCTCTCTTTTATTTCTCTAGCACTCACACCCTTCGGCCTTCTTGCTGCACAATAAGATTTTCCTCTCCTACTCCTGCCCTTTCTTCCACTCTCCTTGACAGCTAAAATCCAACCCTCCTCTACTCAACTGGCAACTTACGCACACTGGAAATTTGCTCTAACTGGATTTCTTCCACCAGTTACAGACTTGTTGCTGGGTGGTGAAATGCCCAATCAGAGTAAGACTCCTGACAGCCAATCAGGCCAGCTGCAGGTTGTCTAGAAGAATAAATAATGAGCAATGCATCAATCAATCTAAAGACACATACACAAATTTTAAGTACAAGTAAACACTTTCAGTTTTGTAGTGCCCGACTCTGAGCTACTACAGTAATCTTAGGTGTGGTGGTGTGTCCTATTTCAGGACATCACCGGCACACGAGTTGAATGCTTATCCCTGTTGGTTTTTTTTCCCCTTGTCCCATTTAGAATGCTGTTTGTTGTTCTTTTTCTGCCTCAAGTAACAAATCTTTAAAAAAGCCTTCTCATACTGTTGACTCCATTCTGCTTTTAACCCCTTCATGACACGGCCTATTTTGGGCTTAAGGATGCAACAATTTTTGGCGGATTTTCTTCTCCGTTTATCAAAAGTCATAACTTTTTTATTTTTCCGTCGACACGGCCGTGTGAGGGCTTGTTTTTTGCGTGGCGAACTGTAGTTTTTATTGGTGTCACTTTTGGGTACATAGACTATATTGTAAAACTTTTTTTTTTTATGATAGCAGGGAGAGAAAACGCATCAATCCTGCCATGGATTGTTTTTTTTTACAGCGTTAATCATGCAGCATAAATGAGACATTCCATTTTTTCTGCGGACCGGTACGGTTACAATGATACCAAAATTCTTACATTTTTTTTAAGGTTTTCCCACTTTTCTGCAATAAAACCCCTTTTTTTTGGAAATCTTTTTTCTATTCTAAATCGCTGCATTCAAAGTCCTGTAACTTTTTTATTTTTCGATGTACGGAGCTCTATGAGGGCTTATTTTTTGCGAAACGAGCTGTAGTTTTTACTGGTACTATTTTGGGGTACATACGGCTTTTTTGATCACTTTTATTGCGTTTTTAGTGAGGCAAAATGCTAAAAATTAGCATTTTGCCTCAGTTTTTTAGCGTTTTCTTTAGTGTTTTTTTCGGTGCACAGTCAAAGGCATGTGCAACTTATTGTACGCGTCGTTATGGACGTGACAATATCAAATATGTGGGGCTTTATTTTTTTTTTACCTTTTTTTATGCTAATCTGAGAAAAAGCATAAAAAAATGTTTTTTTTACTCTTTTTTTACATTTTTTTAAATTCATTTTTTTAATCTTTGTTTTTTTTACACTGTTTGTGTCCCTCTGAGGGACTTTGACCACTGCCCTGATGATCGCTGTCATAAGGCATGGCAGAGCTACTGCTCTGCCATGCCTTATCGCTTATACAGCGATCACAGGCATAGACAATACAGGACACCAGTGTCTGGCATCCTGTTGCCATGGTGACAGGCCGGGCTCTCGCGATGACATTGTGAGTTCCGCTCCCTCTGTGAACTCCTTCCCTGCCGCGATCTACTTAGATCGCAGCAGGGAAGGGGTTAACAGCGGGGGGCACATCTCCGATGCCCCCCCCCCCCGCTGTTGCAGAGGGACGCCGGCTGTGACTGACAGCCGACTCCCGCTGCGGGAGCGCGGGATCACATATGATCCCGAACTATATCTCCAGGACGTAAGTTTACGTCCTGTTGCGGGAAGTACCAGGCTGCCAGGACGTAAACCTACGCCCTGCAGCGGGAAGGGGTTAAGGCTCCATATGGCTAGCCCATCTTTGTCAACGCCCAACTATGAGGACTTTGAAAAAAGTTGAACAGAGCCAAAAGGTGTCAAGGAGACACAAGATTTTCCTGTGGTTGCACCTCATTGCTTGGACATTGATGGCATATGCCACCAGTGTTTTAAGTGGGAAGACCCTTCGAATGATACAATTCTGTCTGCTTGCTGACATCAGAAGGGAGCACTTTGGATAGTACTGAATACTATTTTACTAATAAGCTCAATTCATAAACAGAGCTACAACTGCTAAAAAGCTTTATGAATTCTATGAAAGACCTTTAAGCAGATCAACTGAAACTGATATAAAAGTCAAACTCGTGGGGGTCAGACCCTTTCATGATAGATCAGTTGCTGCGCCTGCACAAGTTGGCAGTAGCATCCTAAATAGATATAAATGGTTGGATACATTTGCACATTTTTAACCAGCTTCGAAGTATTTAATATATATTTCTCTAATCACACACATGACTGCTTTCACAATACTTCTGGATGTTCATTTAGCTCCATTCAGCTGTCAAATATGTGACCTAATAGCTCCGCTCTAACAATAAAATTATTATCTGAGCTCCCATAATTCACTGCTTTCTGGTAAAAGAAATCCAGAAATAAAACTGAATTTAGACTTGAGATATCCCAAAGACAATAGTACAGTGTGAATTATTTTGTATTGGAGTGCCAGAGATCACAGACTCCAATTGTGGACCCCTCAGTTCATAATCCCAACTTAAAACACTTAGAATTGTAGTCAAATTCAAGTGATTTATTCACCTTTGCATGTAACAGCACAATGTTTCAACCGGCTTGCTTGGGCTCGTTTGAATCTCTATGTACTAACGTAAGTTAGGGGAACTTACAGGGACATAGTCATCACTATCACTAAGTTGTGGGTCTGAAAGGTGAAGGAACAGGGAGTCTGGCAAGGCATATTTCATATTCACAGAGCATCCCTGTTTCAGCACGGTGTCCCCACAAAGTCAGCACACCAAAAGCTTGACTCTTTCTGTGCGCGAATCTCCCATTTATCTCTCTGGAAGGTACACATAAAGAGAGAGTCAAGTTGTTGGCATGCACTGACTTCACAGGGACACAGAGCTGGAACGAGATACTCGGTTAGTATGAAATATGCCTCCATGGACTCCCCGTTCCCTCATCTTTTAAGACTCATAACTTACTTTATGGGGCTTAAAGGTGATGACTATGTCCCTTTAACTCACAGGATTGCAATCTTTTAGAAAATATGGTTGGTGAATGAAGAGCTTTACATAGAGGGATTTCATACAAATTAGCCTCAACAAACATTTTTCCTCTTGCTTCTCACAATGTTGAAGCAATGATTACAATCCCAAAAACCAATTCTGGTCCATCTGGTCACTAACTAACACATACAACGTCCCTCACTATCAGAATGTAAGTCTAGTGCCCAGCACTTCAAAATATACCTTGCCCAAGACTAGGAGTCTTGACCATCACTCAAACTTTCATGGCTGGCAATGCCTCTCTTCTCCAGACTCGGAGTATCATGTGTGCCACAATTTAGAGGAAAAAGGCTTATTATGACCTTAGCCATAGCCTTCTCTATCTTTTATTCCCATTAAAAAAACAAATTTAGCACAAATATACTAATTTTAAAAATAAGCAACTGTAAATGTAAAAAAAAATCTTGGCTTTTTCATTCTTAAAAAACGTAAAAAGGGTAAAAAAAAAACTTGAAAAAGATAGGTATAAAAAAAAGCCCCGTATGTCATGGGAGAAAAATTGCAGCAAAAATAATTTTGGTAGCTGAAAAAAATAGCGGTGTAAAACCACCACATGGGTAAAATGCCTAAAAAGTGTCTGATCCTTTTGGACGAAAATGCTCTGGTTGTTAAGGGGTTAATATAAATATACAAAATAGCAGCAGTATGTTAATTTTTGTCAACAGGAAGATTTCTAAAGGATGTTAAAATGAATATCTTTATATAGCTGCCTGTGAGAAACAATGACAGTAATTCAGACTCATGATACTCTCTACATACATGTATAGCAAAAGCTACAGGACATTCATCCAAAAGCAATAAAACAAGAGCAGCTGTACAATGTTATGTAATGGTCCTGTATTGCAACTGCACATACTCAGGACAAAGACACATGTACCCAACATACCACATTATAGGAATTCATCTTCTTCCTTCTGGCAAGGTCAGTGATATTTAGTGAATTGTACTTAATGCTTTCCATACAACCCTTGAAATTTCTTCTATTGCTTGAGCTTGGTTTTCCAGACAAAGGCATACCTCCGAAGGTTAACTGAAATGGAAATCATCGAGTCTTACTACACTTGTTCGTTTGCTTACATAAAATATGTTTATTTGTATTTCCATGTAAAAATAACGCACCAGCTATCATGACTGTATTTATTAATATGCAGAAAAATAGATCCTACAAAGTTTCATTAAAGGCCCATTTACACATAATGATTGCCACCCAAAATTCATTCAAATGACTGAAAATGAGCAAGAATCGTTACATGTAAATGCAGGTATAGTGCAGCTTTGGTTTGAACGATGATTTTAAGGTGAACTTAAAATCCATCATTCATCTACTGAGAAGTAAAGCAAAAACATTTATTTCTCAGTAGACTGCACGCTGTTATCTCCACGGGAGGCGGCTGATAACATAATATGCTGTCCACTGCAAGCAGGACAATGCAGCTGTGTGCACAGCTGGGCGTGTGATCAATCACACACTGGGCTCTGCAATCAGTTCCTACATGTAAATGAAGATGATAAAGTGTTAATGGCCACTAATGGCCATTAACACTTTATCCAAATAGATCCCAAAATCTTTCAGTCATTTGAAAGATTATCTTTGCATGGGCCTTAAGGCTAGAGTTCCAAAATACCATGGTGTTGAAATTATGGAATCGCCATATAGATCTCAGTATTTGCCATCAATATGAAAAAAGGAAGCTTGTAAACATCACACAAATAACACATTTTAGCACTGCTATTTTTTCAGCCAGATTGAACTCCAGTTTGTTTAAAACAGATACATTCCAGGCCAGTGTCTATACTTTGAGGTCCAATCTACAAGTAGAAGTCAAGCATACAATTATTTCCTTACTATAAATGATCAGAAAATACATGTGTGGAATCACAAATATACCATAGAGAAAGAGATTCTCCAGCCCAGAAAACCTATTTTCATATGCCCTACTAGGTAATTCTGAGTTAGTAGAGGTGTTTCCTTATATCTTGGCCAAAGTGGAGTGTGGTTATGAAGAGCATCTATTGGTCTCGAGAACTTATTCTGTCTTGAATTACACAGTCGACCCTTTGACTCTATTGGGCATTGTGTAATGCTTTGTTTCCATTGTGGTGACACCATAGGGAAACTGAATACTTACTGTCAGGTTTCCACACAGATTTGAGCAGAACACAAATGGTCCCAGTAGTGTAAAACCTTGCAATAAGCTTACTGTCAAGGGAACATTCTAACAAGTAAGGATTGCCTAAAGCAGAGAGCCCCTTTACATTTTCTATAGCATAAAGAACTATTATATGCTGTATACACAAATAATAAACAATGCAATTAAGATAGAAATATAGGACCTTACTTATCGAAATTGTCTAAAAGCAAAACTGTAAAGCTGTCTTTGTTGCCCACAGCAACCAATCACGGCGCAGCTTTTCTTTTATCACAGGAGTTTCAAAAAAGTTGTGCTGAGATTGGTTGCTATGAGCAACAAAGGCAGTATTTCTTCTAGACAGTTTTGATAAATGAGGCCCATAGTCTTTACAAACATGAAACCTTTAACTCCTACAAAGTAGAAAAAATTCCTTCATTCCTCTTACCTCAAAATCCAGATCCAGTTTAACAAATTCTCCATTAGTTTTAAAATGCTGTACATGGTTGTCAAGTGTAAGGTTAATATGCTTTTTGTGGCGGTCTATTATAACCGAGTGCCAATGATGGTCATCTAGAAGACTTCCTGTAGTCACGGTGGTATGGCCATAAATATTTCCATACTGGTTACTCCCTAATGTAGGAAAGAAGAAGATTATTATACTGACCACATACAAGAAGGGAATATAATACTTTCAGTGTAGACATGAGATAGATATGAGATAGATAGATAGATAGATAGATAGATAGATAGATAGATAGATAGATAGATAGATATGAGATAGATAGATAGATATGAGATAGATAGATAGATATGAGATAGATAGATAGATAGATAGATAGATAGATAGATAGATAGATAGATAGATAGATAGATAGATATGAGATAGATAGATATGAGATAGATAGATATGAGATAGATAGATATGAGATAGATAGATATGAGATAGATAGATAGATAGATATGAGATAGATAGATAGATATGAGATAGATAGATAGATAGATAGATAGATAGATAGATAGATAGATAGATAGATAGATAGATAGATAGATATGAGATAGATAGATAGATATGAGATAGATAGATAGATAGATATGAGATAGATAGATAGATATGAGATAGATAGATAGATATGAGATAGATAGATAGATAGATATGAGATAGATAGATAGATATGAGATAGATAGATAGATAGATAGATAGATATGAGATAGATAGATAGATAGATAGATAGATATGAGATAGATAGATAGATAGATAGATATGAGATAGATAGATAGATAGATATGAGATAGATAGATAGATATGAGATAGATAGATAGATAGATAGATAGATATGAGATAGATAGATAGAATTTATAGCCTTGCAAAAGTATTAACACACACATTTTTCCTGTTTTGTTGCATTACAAGCTAGAGTTAAAATTAAATTTTTTTGGGGGGGGAGGGGGGCTGTACTATTTTATTTACACAACAGGCTGACCATTTTAAACATACAAGTATTTTTACTGTAACAAACAATAATTCAGGCAAAAACATAGAACCTTAATGTTCATTCGCCCCCTGAAAGCTTTAGAAGTACATTTAAAGGGGTTGTCTCGCGAAATCAAGTGGGGTTATACACTTCTGTATGGCCATATTAATGCACTTTGTAATATACATCGTGCATTAAATATGAGCCATACAGAAGTTATTCCACTTACCTGCTCCGTTGCTAGCGTCCTCGTCTCCATGGTGCCGTCTAAATTCGCTGGCAGCTTGCTTTTTTAGACGCGCTTGCGCAGTCCGGTCTTCTGCTCTCAGCACGAGCCGCTTCAGCCTGCTAGCCGCTACAGCTCTTCTGCGCATGCGCAGACGAGCTGTCACTTCTCGGGAGCGCGCTGGAGCGGCCATTCTGTACCATCCTCTCTTAGAGGAAGGTGCAGAAACTTGAGCCGCCCAGCCGCCCAGAGAAGCCGCCCAGCTGTCCCGCCGTCCTGCCGCCCAGGTAAGTGATGGGCAGGGGGGGCCTGCCGCTGGGCCGGGGGGGGGGGGGGGGGGGCTTCCGCTGGGCCGGGGGGGCCTTCGTCTGTTGTCAGGGGTCTAGCGCCGGTTACCTGCTGCCTGGCGGTGGGTGACTGTGTGCCGTGGTCGGCCGCGTTCAATCCAGGGGTCCGGTCGGCGGCTGCGGGGCGTCTGGTTGTCAGGGAAACACAGCTGGTAGCGTCTCGGTAGCGCGCACGTCGGGCTACAGAAAGCGACGGGAAAAAAGCCGGCGGCCATCTTGGGAAAATTTTTATAAGTTGCTGAAACGCTGGAACTGTAAGTACAAACCAGCTAGAAAAGTCATTTACAGGGGGGCTTAGTAATGTATGCTTAATAAGGGGGACTGGGCAAAAAAAAAATTCACTGCTTCCTCAAGACAACCCCTTTAAGATCGTCTTGCTGGAAGACTGAAACAGGTTTTCCTCAATATATATATATGTGTATATATATATATATATATATGTGTATATATATATATGTGTATATATATATATATATATATATATATATATATATATATATATATATATAAAACAAAGTTTTTCGAGCAAAAAGTAATTGCAATTTGTTGGACAGTTCATTGTAAAATCACCGTTGCATGACAACATGCCTGGACACTACTGACTCACATGCCATGATTCTTGCCCAGACATTTCTGCCTTGCCACATAGCAATTAAAATGTCACTGGCAGGAAGGAGCCTAAAGGTTGCGGTTGCAGACTGTAGAGCAATGGATTTTTCTTGGAGAGTGAACAAAATGTTACTGTCCACCTCAGGCCTGTGATGTGAGGTGAAGTAGCAGCAGTAGTAGACCGTGACACAGAGTGCCTACATCTCCGGACAGTGGTGGTGACTCAATCCTCTTCTGTCTCTCTCCGACTAAATAAGTTGGATTTTGAAGCAGTGGTGGCCAGTTGAGGAACTGAGTGAGGGGAGCTGAAGAGGACCGTTCCTAACACCATGCGGCAGTGTCACACTGACAGACAAGGACCCAGACCTGTTTATTCAAATCAGTGGTGGTCAGGAAATAATGATTGAGGAGAGTCAAATAGGACCCATCCAGACACCATGTAGCAGCGTCACACTGACAGTCAGAAACCCAGACCTATTCAGCTTTGCATGCAGCCTGCAGGGACCTAAGCTGGCTTGTTAGTGGTGACTGAGTTCATATTGTAGTAGTACAACTTGGAGGAGGAGGATGGTTGCGTGCAGGACATCGGAAGATGATGGTTGATTGATAGTGTAACAGGTAGAATAATATCTTTTAGTGTAGGGGAAAGGTTGGAGTATTTTATACTTTGCCAATTTGCCTTTTCACATTGCATAGAATGCGTAGGAAATGTATGAAATATTCATCACTTCATATCTTGACGTCCCATTTTTGACATTTTATAAATTGCCTAGACATTCTATACAATGGCTTATTTTACACTTTGTCTGCAATATATAGTTTAACTGTATATCACAGTACCACACTTACTCATTGATGGATTATCATGGTTTACTACATCTTTTAACAAACTTTTATGTTTTCCTAAATTCTTAACCTTGTTTCACATACCATAAATTTCTAAGCTCCATGCCAGCACACATAAGTACAGTGAACGTGGCAATAGCAATCTTTTCAATAATTGTATCTATTGCTTCAGATGGAATGCCCCTTAACAGACAATTATTACTACAACCCATCATTCTCTCCCACGTAGTATTTTGTGATCCCTCACTTGCTTTTGTACTATGTGTGAGCACCTGCTAATGCATGTCACCACTATTGCTATGGGCTAATGAATACTCAGGTGATTGAATTTCTAGACATTTTCTTAGTTTAAAGCCTGGAGAGAACCACCTTGTGCCTAAGTGCTCAGGCAAAAAGTGGTCATCAAAAAAAGGAATTAACTTTTTCAATGAATATCTTTAAAGTCCAAAAGTTTACATTATTATTATTTTTTAAATTCTGTCTATAGAGACTTATAAAGTAAACCGAATTGAGCTTACTAGAGCACAATGGCAATAATTGGGTAGGGACTCAATAATACATTTCAGAACAGAAAATTTTTAATTAGAATGTATTATACCATGTATTTTTCATTAGATTTGTCATGAGAATAGGTCAGTAGTAATATGGCAATGATAATGGTAATAATTGTTATGTTTTACCAAATGGTATACAGATGTGTCTGCAGCATTTCAGTTGGGTTGAGGTCTTGACTTTGACTGGGAATTGCAACACCTCGATCCTTTTTTTTTTTTTAGACATTCTGATGGAAACATTTGCTGGTGTGATTGGGATCATTGTTCTGTTGCATGACCCAGTTTCTGCCGAATGTTAGCTTTCGGATAAATGGCCTCATATTTGATTCAAAAATACTTTGGTATATAGGGGAGTTCATGGTTGACTCAAGGATTGCAAGGTGCCCAGGTCCCATGGCTGACAATCAGGTCTAAGACATCACCTCTCCAATATGTCTGAAAGTTGGTATAAGCTGGTTGTGATATGTAAAACCATAGAAATCAAATAGGGTGTTCTT
This sequence comes from Eleutherodactylus coqui, assembly GCF_035609145.1. Lineage (NCBI taxonomy): Eukaryota > Metazoa > Chordata > Amphibia > Anura > Eleutherodactylidae > Eleutherodactylus > Eleutherodactylus coqui. The sequence continues at coordinate 7,015 of NW_027102586.1, read as the reverse complement.
AGTTTTTCTCATGACTATGTTAATAATATACTTTTATAAAATATGGGAGCCTAGAGTGACAGCTGGCTGATGGTTGGCATCTGTCTGAGATCCATCGGACATACAGGTTTTTCCTCTCATCTCAGATTTTTGGATAGGTCGCGTTAAGGGCCAAGTCAAGGGAAGACATAACTGTATATTAACATTTTTCAAATAATATGAAATGGAAAAATATATCTGGGCAGAAAAAAGTGTTCATTATTTTTAGATTAGGGCATAATCAGCTGAAAAATTTTTTTTTTATACAGATTGAGATATGTCAATAAGAGCTGAAAAGATTTTTGTACATTTCTGTAATTGGATTGAAATGTAAATGTTTTTGGACATTTCTACACTATGATTATCAAGATGTAATGTCTTTACTACACCGGTAAATAGCATTAAATAACCATATTGTCACAGATGTCAAGGGAATGATATGTCACCTGTGCTTTCATTATAAGAATAGATTGTTTGAGAGTGAAATGGAAAATTATAGTTGACATGCCAAATAGAAATGCACGTTTAGTCAAATTCCAGCTCACGTGATTTTATTTCTGAGTTTAAAAAGAATATTTCCATTGCTCTGCAGTATATAAGAAAAACCTCTTTAACAGTTGAAGCACCAAAACACCAGCAAATTAATTTAAAAACAAGACGTTTTTTGTTAATTTTAAAAAGCCAAATCAGTACAATTGAAATAGTCTTTGCATCCATGGTATTATATAGAAATGAAATGCTACCATTGTAACTACGACTAGAGTCACATCACGATTTGCCTCTACATTCTGGAACTTCTCAAGAGGTATATGACTAAGGAATCAATAGGCTATCATTAGCCTGATTTTGGTTGATGACTAGAGATGAGCGAGCATGCTCTGATAAGGCAGTTACTCGAGCGAGCATCGCTCTTCTCGAGCAACTGCCTTCTTGTCCGAGCAGGCTTGGGGGGCGGCGGGATGAGCGTGGGGTAGCGCGGGGGGGGGGGGGGGGGAAGTGAGAGAGATCTCTCTCTCTCCTCCCCCCGATCACCCCCAACGCCGCCCTGAGCCTGCTCAGACAAGAATACAGTTACTCAAGAAGAGCGATGCTCGCTCATCTCTATTGATGACTACATTTTTCAATACTACTGTATGAATAAAATAACACATTATGCTCTTTAGTGGAAGTCAATAGAAATACACTTGACTAATGTGCAATCTCTTCCCCAGATTTATCAAGATGACGCACCCATTGATAATGTATGCGACATGCCATAAAAAAGCCAAATCAGACCTAGAACTTCCTTCTGATAGTAGAACAGTGCTGAAAAATATGATCCATAAGTCATGCTTGTCAGGACATGGACTTTTAAACAGTATATCATATGCATTAGAAAAAAATGGTGCACCGGCTTTACTAATATGTCATTCATCTCGTTGCACCAAATTTTTCAAAGTTTTTTCACCAAAACATTATAAGAAAACTTTACCGATAGAATATAGTTTTTACATTTACTTGGGTTTTCCTTTGAACATATGCAATGACTGAAATAAGTCAAAAATTAATCCTATAGTGATTATGTATATTTAAAGTAAATTTGTTCTAAACCGATTACCTAGGTTTAATTGCAAAACCAGTATTGATTTCTTCAGCTCCAATGTGATATAGTCTCCTTGTTGTCCTTCACCATGAAAGAGAACACCTTCACTTGAGGAGCTTTTGAATTTCAGTGAGATGACATCCTTTTCAGTTGCCATCTTCCGGTCCTTGAACTGATAGGATAGCACAGTGTTACCATCAAAATTGATCACATCTGCCCCTGTGGAAACACAGAGAAAAAAAAGGTTAGTAATGTACAGGTTAATATATTAAGTTTAGGAATTATTTTATAATAAGGAATCAGAAACCATGAAGCCCAATGAAGAGAAATCATTACTTCAGTGTTCCTAAATGTTCCTAAGCCAAGTATCTCCTACACAAATAAATTACATCAAAGTACCCCCAAGGCTGTGGCACATCATCTGATCACAACCTTGAGGGTACTTTGATGCTATTTATTTGAGCAGTACACTTACATAAGAAGAAGTTGAGGACAATGTAAGTATCCCTTATAGATATGGTATTTGCCCCCTGGGTTACATACAATTTAAAGGAGTATTTCCTTGCTGGATGTTTATGGCAAATCCACAGAATATGCTATAAACATCTTACAGATGTGGGCCGCACTACTGGGACTCCCACCCAACTCCAGAACTCACCTCCTCTGACTCCATCCCTGCAGTATTTGGGAGTTATGGAAACAGCATACTTTGGCTTGCTCCCTCTCACTTTTATGGGAGTTATGGAAGCAGTGTGGCACTGGAATGCTGCTTCTGCACTCCCAGCCAACTAGGCAGTGGTGTACAAAGGAGCAATGATTATAATAGGGGTGATAGGGGGGGCCGCCATGGGCTCAAGGCTTCAGGGGGATCCATGGCCATCCTATCCGCTCCTATTATGACCTGTGCTTATATCTGTGGTCACCGGAAGAAAAAGGGGTTAAAACCCTTACCACACATCTACACCCATAGCCTTCCCTTCCATCCCTGCATGGGAGCTTACAAGCACACAGCAAGGACATCATCACCATTACCACCACACCCTCACAGCTACAGTACTTGGAGTAGAGAAAGTGCTGGGAAAAGGAGTGATGATGTCCTGCTGTGTGCTTGTGAGCTCCCATGCAGATACAGAAGGGAAGGCTGTGTAGTAATTTAAGCCTATCCTCTCCCTCCAGCTGGAGCTCTCTATCATGGACCACAGAGTGCCCCTATACTATTTTGGAGAAAGTGCAAGAAATAGGTGGAGCTACCCCTCGAGATGAGGAGCACATGTCCCAAATGGATGGACAAATGGTGGAGATATAAATAATTATGGAACTGCTGCCAAACCAAGAAACACATTACATCCTCTGGGGGAGGGTGTTATGAGTCAACAGAAGTGTGATAGTTATAGTTAAAATCTAGTAATGGCGCAGACTTCCGATATACATAAAACACAAAAAAAGGATGGATAAGTCCAACCTCACCTTTTATTGATTATAACCTAGCAAGAAAGACGCATTCTGGGGAAAATCACTTTCTACAGAACTGCTCTTCCTTTACACTGGAGCATTGCTAAGCCACTAATTCACCACTGAAGCTGCGTGCCCTCTAGCATAATTAAGGAAGAGATTTAATCCTTAAAGGGGTTGTCCTGCGAAAGCAAGTGGGGTTATACACTTCTGTATGGCCATATTAATGCACTTTGTAATATACATCTTGCATTAAATATGAGCCATACAGAAGTTATATACTCACCTTCCCTGCGCTGGCGCCCCCGTCTCCATGGTGCCGTCTAATTTCAGCGTCTAATCGCCCGATTAGATGCGCTTGTGCAGAAGGGTCTTCTCCCTTCTGGTCGGTCCGGGCACAAGCGGCGTTCTGGCTCCACCCCTTCTACGTGTCATCGCGTAGCTTCGCCCTGTCACGTGTGCCGATTTCAGCCAATCAGGAGGCTGGAATCGGCAATGGACCGCACAGAGCCCACGGTGCACCATGGGAGAAGACCCGCGGTGCATCGTGGGTGAAGATCCCGGCGGCGATCTTGGAGGAAAAGAAGGAAGAAGTTGCAGAGAGGGGATTCGGGTAAGTAAAATTTTTTTTAAAATTTCAACACATCCCTTGGGTTTGTCCTGCGCTGAACGAGGGGCCTTGCAAAAAAAAACAAAAAACGTTTCGGCGCGGGACAACCCCTTTAATGCATCTTGTTGGTGGGTTATAATCAATGAAAGAAGTTGGACATATCCATACTATTTTTGTGTTCCATATAAATCGGAAGTGTGTGTCATTACTAGATTTTTAATATCACACCTCTATACTGTTTTGCGGCACAGAGAGGACCCCAATACTAATTAAGGCCACTGACAATCTTATTACAAATTGGGACACACTGGAGGACCAACTACTAATTGATTAGGGGTTGCAGCAGCAAGATATGGAGAGAGTACAGAGGTGAGCCAAGTCTGGAAAAAATCTCAGTGGTGGATCTGGGCTCAGAGAGAAAAAATCCAAATACAGATTACTCCAAACATAGATGACATCACCCGTGATCACTGGAAGTTACTGTGCGGTAAGGACTATTAGGGTACGTTCACAAATAGTGAAACTTAGTGCAGATTTTCCACTGCCGGAATTCTGCATCAAAGACCATGTCAAACCGCACCACAGCTGATCTGCACCAATGCGGATTTTGGCACGGATCTGCACCAATGCGGATTTTGGCACGGTCTTTAATGTGGAATTGACATGGATTTTGGTACAAACTTTTCACTGTGGAATATCCAGTCCAATTTCTGCTATGTGGGAATGTACCCTTCTTGCGTGTAACTGGTATTTTAGTGTATTATATAGTATCTTATGTTAAGGAGGTATCGTAAAGCTGAGCTATTGTATCTAAGCCTACCACATTATAAAGCCTGGCTTATAGAATATATAGAATTTTTTTTTTTTCTGGGGGTATGGGGAGCAAATTCACATGTGGCGGATTTGCTGCAAATGTTCTGTAGCTGAAAAATCTGCACCAGTACTGTTTGGTGCAGATTTTGACATGGATTTGGGTATTGAACAGCAGAACTGAATGGGTTAAATCTAGTACAGGTCTACAGAAAAATACACACCAAATGGTTATTGCTGTCATTGCTTATTTAATGTTTTACCAAACAAAATCTTACTGGGGTGGGGCTGGGGGGTGCTGTTTGTGTAAGGAGGTCCAAGTTGTGTGAACCGTCCCGGGCCCACGGTCCTCTTAATACGTCACTGCAAAGGAATATTCCCATCGTGGCCATGATGGGCCAAGATGAGAATACTCCTTTAATGTTCACGATTTCAGTATAATAATAGTTCAAGTTAAAAATGATGTACTACTAACTACAGAAATCCATTGGACATTAACTACATGCATTAAGACACAAGACAAGAAATAGGATTTATTCTTGTGGGTTTTACCTGAAACTATTAAAGTATTGCTATTGATTAAGCCTTTCTTATAAGATGTGATTCAGCAGTCACTGTTACACTATATCTAATACTAGATATTTTATATCTAGCAAATCCAGGTCTTATATGTCAGATTATTAGAACTATTAAACTGTTCTCTGCACCTTGCATTGGAATTAATAGAAACCTTTTACAGAAGTAGTTAACAAGGTACATAAGGCTATCAATTACGGAATGCCTCAGATTTGCAAACGAATTCAAATAAGCACAAAAGGCAGAGATGAGACATATTCACCCCCTAGATGTCTCCTTACACTTTCTAAGTGCTCTCCTTGAGGCTCCTTTACATGAGTGTATCCATTTTTACGGTCGTCCACACGTACTGTAAAATCGCATGAATGAAGAAAAGACGCGATCAAGTCCCTGGTTTAGGCCTCAGTCACATGGGTGGTTTTTCTCGCGATTTGTGGATCGCATAACAGATGCGCATTCGCAAATCGCGTGACCGGCCCGACGATTCGCTGAAAAATCTGCCCCTAGCAGCGTTTTCAGCGAAAGGGCCCAATCAAAGGAGCGCTGCCCGCTATCCTCTGCCACAGCTGAGAACGATGTTCGCCCATTGAATTCAATGGAGCAGGCAATACAGCTGGCTCCATTGAAAGCAATGGGCTGCCGGCAAGCGCTGTATGAATTTTCGGTGAAGGGCTTAAAATATAAGCCCTTCCCTTAAAAGCATCCTGCAAATGTGTAAAAATAAAAAATAAAAAGTATACTCACCTTTTTTCTGCAGCCCGAGTTCAGCCACGTCCGTCCGGCAGTTCCCTGAACTGCTCTCTGTACTATTCAGCAGGCCGGGATTTAAAAACCCCAGCCTGCTGAATGGGCTGCCTCTGATTGGTCACAGCCCTCAGCCAATCAGAGGCAGTTCTCACTCACCCATTCATGAATTCATGAATGGGTGAGTGAGTGCTGCCTCTGATTGGCTGTGCGCAGGGACCAATCAGAGGCAGCTCTCAGCTGTCATTCAATAGCTGAGAGCTGCCTCTGATTCGTGACGCTGTAGAGATATTGTTCCATCTTCCTTATATGCACAATATGTAATGCCATAAAAAGAGCAGGTAGGAGAGATGAAAGAGCAGAGAAATGTATGTGCCTGCTAGTTTGGTGACCAGGTGACCAAATACAGTTTTTAATAGTCTACAGATTACTATGGTTGTAACTTGCAGTAGGAATAGCAGAACTAGAGCAAAACCTGGTTCTAGGAGTGAAATAGTATGTGGACACACACATGAACGCTGAGGAGCATGTGGAAGGTTTATTATTTACGAAGAAACCTTTAAGAGTTTGTTCTAGCTAGAAGAAGATGTATAAAGAAGCTGATGCCATTGCAGAACTGATAAAATGAGTCTTCTCTTTAGTCTATTAAATAGCATGAAAGTGCTGACACACATCTCTCTGTATATTCCAACTGATTAGTACAGATACGGCATCGTCTAACTGCAATGGCAGCATCTTTTCCTAGATCTTGTCTCTGGTAATTTATTAGATTAGCTTTTGACATACGGCCATAATGTAGTTAGGTAACTAAGCATTCTTTACTGGCCCCGTAGCTTCATTTATTTCTAACAGTATGTAAACCTTTACCATTTGTCAGTAAGGCCGCTCTCACACAGGCGGTTTTTACAGCCTTTTAGCGGACGTTTGAACCGCCTGCTAAAAACGCTGTACTGAGCCTCCATTGACCTCAATGGGGCTTCTCAGCTGAACGTTTTAGAAACACTGCGCTAATTGAACACCATCTGTACTATTTTAGTGTGTTTCAGCGCTTTTTAACCCACCCTGTCACCCATTACAATGATGGGGTGCGTTAAAAATGCGTTTAAAAACGATGTTCAGAAACACTGTAAAAAAATAGCATTTTTCCAAATGCCTGTGTGAGACTGGCCTAAACTGTAGCTGTACGTGACCTGCCATATATAAGAAAAGTACTTTAAAGCACT
>NW_027102585.1:0-43930 GCF_035609145.1 Eleutherodactylus coqui | reverse complement strand
TATCTATCTATCTATCTATCTGTCCCTGTGTATAGATAAATATCTATATAAATATATAGAAATACATATATATCGATATAGATTTTTATGGATATCTAGCTAAATATATGGATGTATGCATATATAGCTATATAGTTATGGAAGGCTAAAAAATGACGTACCCTGCGTATAATTTCTTCAGCCTATGATGCTTTTTATCTTTATTATTCTTAGTATCGCTATGAATGTCATCTCAGGAGAAGGCTATAATACACCACAAGAGTTTTAAGCGAATCTTGCTAATTTTAGGTAAAAAAAAGAGTTCTGCACAGATTTGAAGACTGCAACACTGTATTGTGGGTGCTCGCAGAAACCTACCAGCGCCTGTGCCTTGTCAGTGAATGTCACGTCGCAAAAACCAGTAGAAGGCCGCGTTGCAGGTGAAACCTTTTTCAGGTACAAGCAAGAATTTTAGCGCAGCTAACCAATCCCGTTATTTACATTTTGCTTGCCTGCCTGCCGTGGATTATTCTAGGCTTTTTTCCCAGCTCGCAGCATTGTATCCACTGATCGTCTGCTTGCGGTAGGTACAGTTGGAAGCAGCCAATATGATCAGACATAAGGCCTTGCCCTTAAGCATTCCCCAACCTCCAAGAACTGAACCTACCTGCCTGAATTGTAAGTAGCTACCTTCATGTTCTCCATGAAACAACTGAGCGTACCTTTTTAAAAAAATGTCGGCAGCAGCAGCGACCAATGAGATTTTGTAGGCCACCGCCTTCCCTTACTGGCTGAATAAAATAGCAGTTCGGTGGAACATCCAATTTATCTGGCTGCTGTGGCTTCTTGGGAAGACAGCTTAATACATGTTTGCCAACTTCCAACTCCAATGGAGACTGACTGTAAATGGCAGCCGTGCTATAATATATATGGTTCCAAGCTGTACGTGTCATAATAGAGCCTTAATGACATCACGATGCAGCTTTAACTGTCAGACATCCAGGCTTATTGCATACAGTCTCTGTCTATCTATCTATCTATCTATCTATCTGTCCCTGTGTATAGATAAATATCTATATAAATATATAGAAATACATATATATCGATATAGATTTTTATGGATATCTAGCTAAATATATGGATGTATGCATATATAGCTATATAGTTATGGAAGGCTAAAAAATGACGTACCCTGCGTATAATTTCTTCAGCCTATGATGCTTTTTATCTTTATTATTCTTAGTATCGCTATGAATGTCTTCTCAGGAGAAGGCTATAATACACCACAAGAGTTTTAAGCGAATCTTGCTAATTTTAGGTAAAAAAAAGAGTTCTGCACAGATTTGAAGACTGCAACGCTGTATTGTGGGTGCTCGCAGAAACCTACCAGCGCCTGTGCCTTGTCAGTGAATGTCACGTCGCAAAAACCAGTAGAAGGCCGCGTTGCAGGTGAAACCTTTTTCAGGTACAAGCAAGAATTTTAGCGCAGCTAACCAATCCCGTTATTTACATTTTGCTTGCCTGCCTGCCGTGGATTATTCTAGGCTTTTTTCCCAGCTCGCAGCATTGTATCCACTGATCGTCTGCTTGCGGTAGGTACAGTTGGAAGCAGCCAATATGATCAGACATAAGGCCTTGCCCATAAGCATTCCCCAACCTCCAAGAACTGAACCTACCTGCCTGAATTGTAAGTAGCTACCTTCATGTTCCCCATGAAACAACTGAGCGTACCTTTTTAAAGAAATGTCGGCAGCAGCAGCGACCAATGAGATTTTGTAGGCCACCGCCTTCCCCTTACTGGCTGAATAAAATAGCAGTTCGGTGGAACATCCAATTTATCTGGCTGCTGTGGCTTCTTGGGAAGACAGCCTAATACATGTTTGCCAACTTCCAACTCCAATGGAGACTGACTGTAAATGGCAGCCGTGCTATAATATATATGGTTCCAAGCTGTACGTGTCATAATAGAGCCTTAATGACATCACAATGCAGCTTTAACTGTCAGACATCCAGGCTTATTGCATACAGTCTCTGTCTATCTATCTATCTATCTATCTATCTATCTGTCCCTGTGTATAGATAAATATCTATATAAATATATAGAAATACATATATATCGATATAGATTTTTATGGATATCTAGCTAAATATATGGATGTATGCATATATAGCTATATAGTTATGGAAGGCTAAAAAATGACGTACCCTGCGTATAATTTCTTCAGCCTATGATGCTTTTTATCTTTATTATTCTTAGTATCGCTATGAATGTCATCTCAGGAGAAGGCTATAATACACCACAAGAGTTTTAAGCGAATCTTGCTAATTTTAGGTAAAAAAAAGAGTTCTGCACAGATTTGAAGACTGCAACACTGTATTGTGGGTGCTCGCAGAAACCTACCAGCGCCTGTGCCTTGTCAGTGAATGTCACGTCGCAAAAACCAGTAGAAGGCCGCGTTGCAGGTGAAACCTTTTTCAGGTACAAGCAAGAATTTTAGCGCAGCTAACCAATCCCGTTATTTACATTTTGCTTGCCTGCCTGCCGTGGATTATTCTAGGCTTTTTTCCCAGCTCGCAGCATTGTATCCACTGATCGTCTGCTTGCGGTAGGTACAGTTGGAAGCAGCCAATATGATCAGACATAAGGCCTTGCCCTTAAGCATTCCCCAACCTCCAAGAACTGAACCTACCTGCCTGAATTGTAAGTAGCTACCTTAATGTTCTCCATGAAACAACTGAGCGTACCTTTTTAAAAAAATGTCGGCAGCAGCAGCGACCAATGAGATTTTGTAGGCCACCGCTTTCCCCTTACTGGCTGAATAAAATAGCAGTTCGGTGGAACATCCAATTTATCTGGCTGCTGTGGCTTCTTGGGAAGACAGCCTAGTACATGTTTGCCAACTTCCAACTCCAATGGAGACTGACTGTAAATGGCAGCCGTGCTATAATATATATGGTTCCAAGCTGTACGTGTCATAATAGAGCCTTAATGACATCACGATGCAGCTTTAACTGTCAGACATCCAGGCTTATTGCATACAGTCTCTGTCTATCTATCTATCTATCTATCTATCTGTCCCTGTGTATAGATAAATATCTATATAAATATATAGAAATACATATATATCGATATAGATTTTTATGGATATCTAGCTAAATATATGGATGTATGCATATATAGCTATATAGTTATGGAAGGCTAAAAAATGACGTACCCTGCGTATAATTTCTTCAGCCTATGATGCTTTTTATCTTTATTATTCTTAGTATCGCTATGAATGTCTTCTCAGGAGAAGGCTATAATACACCACAAGAGTTTTAAGCGAATCTTGCTAATTTTAGGTAAAAAAAAGAGTTCTGCACAGATTTGAAGACTGCAACGCTGTATTGTGGGTGCTCGCAGAAACCTACCAGCGCCTGTGCCTTGTCAGTGAATGTCACGTCGCAAAAACCAGTAGAAGGCCGCGTTGCAGGTGAAACCTTTTTCAGGTACAAGCAAGAATTTTAGCGCAGCTAACCAATCCCGTTATTTACATTTTGCTTGCCTGCCTGCCGTGGATTATTCTAGGCTTTTTTCCCAGCTCGCAGCATTGTATCCACTGATCGTCTGCTTGCGGTAGGTACAGTTGGAAGCAGCCAATATGATCAGACATAAGGCCTTGCCCATAAGCATTCCCCAACCTCCAAGAACTGAACCTACCTGCCTGAATTGTAAGTAGCTACCTTCATGTTCCCCATGAAACAACTGAGCGTACCTTTTTAAAGAAATGTCGGCAGCAGCAGCGACCAATGAGATTTTGTAGGCCACCGCCTTCCCCTTACTGGCTGAATAAAATAGCAGTTCGGTGGAACATCCAATTTATCTGGCTGCTGTGGCTTCTTGGGAAGACAGCCTAATACATGTTTGCCAACTTCCAACTCCAATGGAGACTGACTGTAAATGGCAGCCGTGCTATAATATATATGGTTCCAAGCTGTACGTGTCATAATAGAGCCTTAATGACATCACAATGCAGCTTTAACTGTCAGACATCCAGGCTTATTGCATACAGTCTCTGTCTATCTATCTATCTATCTATCTATCTATCTATCTATCTATCTGTCCCTGTGTATAGATAAATATCTATATAAATATATAGAAATACATATATATCGATATAGATTTTTATGGATATCTAGCTAAATATATGGATGTATGCATATATAGCTATATAGTTATGGAAGGCTAAAAAATGACGTACCCTGCGTATAATTTCTTCAGCCTATGATGCTTTTTATCTTTATTATTCTTAGTATCGCTATGAATGTCATCTCAGGAGAAGGCTATAATACACCACAAGAGTTTTAAGCGAATCTTGCTAATTTTAGGTAAAAAAAAGAGTTCTGCACAGATTTGAAGACTGCAACACTGTATTGTGGGTGCTCGCAGAAACCTACCAGCGCCTGTGCCTTGTCAGTGAATGTCACGTCGCAAAAACCAGTAGAAGGCCGCGTTGCAGGTGAAACCTTTTTCAGGTACAAGCAAGAATTTTAGCGCAGCTAACCAATCCCGTTATTTACATTTTGCTTGCCTGCCTGCCGTGGATTATTCTAGGCTTTTTTCCCAGCTCGCAGCATTGTATCCACTGATCGTCTGCTTGCGGTAGGTACAGTTGGAAGCAGCCAATATGATCAGACATAAGGCCTTGCCCTTAAGCATTCCCCAACCTCCAAGAACTGAACCTACCTGCCTGAATTGTAAGTAGCTACCTTCATGTTCTCCATGAAACAACTGAGCGTACCTTTTTAAAAAAATGTCGGCAGCAGCAGCGACCAATGAGATTTTGTAGGCCACCGCCTTCCCCTTACTGGCTGAATAAAATAGCAGTTCGGTGGAACATCCAATTTATCTGGCTGCTGTGGCTTCTTGGGAAGACAGCTTAATACATGTTTGCCAACTTCCAACTCCAATGGAGACTGACTGTAAATGGCAGCCGTGCTATAATATATATGGTTCCAAGCTGTACGTGTCATAATAGAGCCTTAATGACATCACAATGCAGCTTTAACTGTCAGACATCCAGGCTTATTGCATACAGTCTCTGTCTATCTATCTATCTATCTATCTATCTATCTATCTGTCCCTGTGTATAGATAAATATCTATATAAATATATAGAAATACATATATATCGATATAGATTTTTATGGATATCTAGCTAAATATATGGATGTATGCATATATAGCTATATAGTTATGGAAGGCTAAAAAATGACGTACCCTGCGTATAATTTCTTCAGCCTATGATGCTTTTTATCTTTATTATTCTTAGTATCGCTATGAATGTCTTCTCAGGAGAAGGCTATAATACACCACAAGAGTTTTAAGCGAATCTTGCTAATTTTAGGTAAAAAAAAGAGTTCTGCACAGATTTGAAGACTGCAACGCTGTATTGTGGGTGCTCGCAGAAACCTACCAGCGCCTGTGCCTTGTCAGTGAATGTCACGTCGCAAAAACCAGTAGAAGGCCGCGTTGCAGGTGAAACCTTTTTCAGGTACAAGCAAGAATTTTAGCGCAGCTAACCAATCCCGTTATTTACATTTTGCTTGCCTGCCTGCCGTGGATTATTCTAGGCTTTTTTCCCAGCTCGCAGCATTGTATCCACTGATCGTCTGCTTGCGGTAGGTACAGTTGGAAGCAGCCAATATGATCAGACATAAGGCCTTGCCCATAAGCATTCCCCAACCTCCAAGAACTGAACCTACCTGCCTGAATTGTAAGTAGCTACCTTCATGTTCCCCATGAAACAACTGAGCGTACCTTTTTAAAAAAATGTCGGCAGCAGCAGCGACCAATGAGATTTTGTAGGCCACCGCTTTCCCCTTACTGGCTGAATAAAATAGCAGTTCGGTGGAACATCCAATTTATCTGGCTGCTGTGGCTTCTTGGGAAGACAGCCTAGTACATGTTTGCCAACTTCCAACTCCAATGGAGACTGACTGTAAATGGCAGCCGTGCTATAATATATATGGTTCCAAGCTGTACGTGTCATAATAGAGCCTTAATGACATCACGATGCAGCTTTAACTGTCAGACATCCAGGCTTATTGCATACAGTCTCTGTCTATCTATCTATCTATCTATCTATCTGTCCCTGTGTATAGATAAATATCTATATAAATATATAGAAATACATATATATCGATATAGATTTTTATGGATATCTAGCTAAATATATGGATGTATGCATATATAGCTATATAGTTATGGAAGGCTAAAAAATGACGTACCCTGCGTATAATTTCTTCAGCCTATGATGCTTTTTATCTTTATTATTCTTAGTATCGCTATGAATGTCATCTCAGGAGAAGGCTATAATACACCACAAGAGTTTTAAGCGAATCTTGCTAATTTTAGGTAAAAAAAAGAGTTCTGCACAGATTTGAAGACTGCAACGCTGTATTGTGGGTGCTCGCAGAAACCTACCAGCGCCTGTGCCTTGTCAGTGAATGTCACGTCGCAAAAACCAGTAGAAGGCCGCGTTGCAGGTGAAACCTTTTTCAGGTACAAGCAAGAATTTTAGCGCAGCTAACCAATCCCGTTATTTACATTTTGCTTGCCTGCCTGCCGTGGATTATTCTAGGCTTTTTTCCCAGCTCGCAGCATTGTATCCACTGATCGTCTGCTTGCGGTAGGTACAGTTGGAAGCAGCCAATATGATCAGACATAAGGCCTTGCCCATAAGCATTCCCCAACCTCCAAGAACTGAACCTACCTGCCTGAATTGTAAGTAGCTACCTTCATGTTCTCCATGAAACAACTGAGCGTACCTTTTTAAAAAAATGTCGGCAGCAGCAGCGACCAATGAGATTTTGTAGGCCACCGCTTTCCCCTTACTGGCTGAATAAAATAGCAGTTCGGTGGAACATCCAATTTATCTGGCTGCTGTGGCTTCTTGGGAAGACAGCCTAGTACATGTTTGCCAACTTCCAACTCCAATGGAGACTGACTGTAAATGGCAGCCGTGCTATAATATATATGGTTCCAAGCTGTACGTGTCATAATAGAGCCTTAATGACATCACGATGCAGCTTTAACTGTCAGACATCCAGGCTTATTGCATACAGTCTCTGTCTATCTATCTATCTATCTATCTATCTATCTATCTATCTATCTATCTATCTATCTGTCCCTGTGTATAGATAAATATCTATATAAATATATAGAAATACATATATATCGATATAGATTTTTATGGATATCTAGCTAAATATATGGATGTATGCATATATAGCTATATAGTTATGGAAGGCTAAAAAATGACGTACCCTGCGTATAATTTCTTCAGCCTATGATGCTTTTTATCTTTATTATTCTTAGTATCGCTATGAATGTCATCTCAGGAGAAGGCTATAATACACCACAAGAGTTTTAAGCGAATCTTGCTAATTTTAGGTAAAAAAAAGAGTTCTGCACAGATTTGAAGACTGCAACACTGTATTGTGGGTGCTCGCAGAAACCTACCAGCGCCTGTGCCTTGTCAGTGAATGTCACGTCGCAAAAACCAGTAGAAGGCCGCGTTGCAGGTGAAACCTTTTTCAGGTACAAGCAAGAATTTTAGCGCAGCTAACCAATCCCGTTATTTACATTTTGCTTGCCTGCCTGCCGTGGATTATTCTAGGCTTTTTTCCCAGCTCGCAGCATTGTATCCACTGATCGTCTGCTTGCGGTAGGTACAGTTGGAAGCAGCCAATATGATCAGACATAAGGCCTTGCCCTTAAGCATTCCCCAACCTCCAAGAACTGAACCTACCTGCCTGAATTGTAAGTAGCTACCTTCATGTTCTCCATGAAACAACTGAGCGTACCTTTTTAAAAAAATGTCGGCAGCAGCAGCGACCAATGAGATTTTGTAGGCCACCGCCTTCCCCTTACTGGCTGAATAAAATAGCAGTTCGGTGGAACATCCAATTTATCTGGCTGCTGTGGCTTCTTGGGAAGACAGCTTAATACATGTTTGCCAACTTCCAACTCCAATGGAGACTGACTGTAAATGGCAGCCGTGCTATAATATATATGGTTCCAAGCTGTACGTGTCATAATAGAGCCTTAATGACATCACGATGCAGCTTTAACTGTCAGACATCCAGGCTTATTGCATACAGTCTCTGTCTATCTATCTATCTATCTATCTATCTATCTGTCCCTGTGTATAGATAAATATCTATATAAATATATAGAAATACATATATATCGATATAGATTTTTATGGATATCTAGCTAAATATATGGATGTATGCATATATAGCTATATAGTTATGGAAGGCTAAAAAATGACGTACCCTGCGTATAATTTCTTCAGCCTATGATGCTTTTTATCTTTATTATTCTTAGTATCGCTATGAATGTCTTCTCAGGAGAAGGCTATAATACACCACAAGAGTTTTAAGCGAATCTTGCTAATTTTAGGTAAAAAAAAGAGTTCTGCACAGATTTGAAGACTGCAACGCTGTATTGTGGGTGCTCGCAGAAACCTACCAGCGCCTGTGCCTTGTCAGTGAATGTCACGTCGCAAAAACCAGTAGAAGGCCGCGTTGCAGGTGAAACCTTTTTCAGGTACAAGCAAGAATTTTAGCGCAGCTAACCAATCCCGTTATTTACATTTTGCTTGCCTGCCTGCCGTGGATTATTCTAGGCTTTTTTCCCAGCTCGCAGCATTGTATCCACTGATCGTCTGCTTGCGGTAGGTACAGTTGGAAGCAGCCAATATGATCAGACATAAGGCCTTGCCCATAAGCATTCCCCAACCTCCAAGAACTGAACCTACCTGCCTGAATTGTAAGTAGCTACCTTCATGTTCCCCATGAAACAACTGAGCGTACCTTTTTAAAAAAATGTCGGCAGCAGCAGCGACCAATGAGATTTTGTAGGCCACCGCTTTCCCCTTACTGGCTGAATAAAATAGCAGTTCGGTGGAACATCCAATTTATCTGGCTGCTGTGGCTTCTTGGGAAGACAGCCTAGTACATGTTTGCCAACTTCCAACTCCAATGGAGACTGACTGTAAATGGCAGCCGTGCTATAATATATATGGTTCCAAGCTGTACGTGTCATAATAGAGCCTTAATGACATCACAATGCAGCTTTAACTGTCAGACATCCAGGCTTATTGCATACAGTCTCTGTCTATCTATCTATCTATCTATCTATCTGTCCCTGTGTATAGATAAATATCTATATAAATATATAGAAATACATATATATCGATATAGATTTTTATGGATATCTAGCTAAATATATGGATGTATGCATATATAGCTATATAGTTATGGAAGGCTAAAAAATGACGTACCCTGCGTATAATTTCTTCAGCCTATGATGCTTTTTATCTTTATTATTCTTAGTATCGCTATGAATGTCATCTCAGGAGAAGGCTATAATACACCACAAGAGTTTTAAGCGAATCTTGCTAATTTTAGGTAAAAAAAAGAGTTCTGCACAGATTTGAAGACTGCAACGCTGTATTGTGGGTGCTCGCAGAAACCTACCAGCGCCTGTGCCTTGTCAGTGAATGTCACGTCGCAAAAACCAGTAGAAGGCCGCGTTGCAGGTGAAACCTTTTTCAGGTACAAGCAAGAATTTTAGCGCAGCTAACCAATCCCGTTATTTACATTTTGCTTGCCTGCCTGCCGTGGATTATTCTAGGCTTTTTTCCCAGCTCGCAGCATTGTATCCACTGATCGTCTGCTTGCGGTAGGTACAGTTGGAAGCAGCCAATATGATCAGACATAAGGCCTTGCCCATATACCTGCCTGAATTGTAAGTAGCTACCTTCATGTTCTCCATGAAACAACTGAGCGTACCTTTTTAAAAAAATGTCGGCAGCAGCAGCGACCAATGAGATTTTGTAGGCCACCGCTTTCCCCTTACTGGCTGAATAAAATAGCAGTTCGGTGGAACATCCAATTTATCTGGCTGCTGTGGCTTCTTGGGAAGACAGCCTAGTACATGTTTGCCAACTTCCAACTCCAATGGAGACTGACTGTAAATGGCAGCCGTGCTATAATATATATGGTTCCAAGCTGTACGTGTCATACTAGAGCCTTAATGACATCACGATGCAGCTTTAACTGTCAGACATCCAGGCTTATTGCATACAGTCTCTGTCTATCTATCTATCTATCTATCTATCTATCTATCTGTCCCTGTGTATAGATAAATATCTATATAAATATATAGAAATACATATATATCGATATAGATTTTTATGGATATCTAGCTAAATATATGGATGTATGCATATATAGCTATATAGTTATGGAAGGCTAAAAATGACCGTACCCCTGCGTATAATTTCTTCAGCCTATGATGCTTTTTATCTTTATTATTCTTAGTATCGCTATGAATGTCATCTCAGGAGAAGGCTATAATACACCACAAGAGTTTTAAGCGAATCTTGCTAATTTTAGGTAAAAAAAAGAGTTCTGCACAGATTTGAAGACTGCAACGCTGTATTGTGGGTGCTCGCAGAAACCTACCAGGCCTGTGCCTTGTCAGTGAATGTCACGTCGCAAAAACCAGTAGAAGGCCGCGTTGCAGGTGAAACCTTTTTCAGGTACAAGCAAGAATTTTAGCGCAGCTAACCAATCCCGTTATTTACATTTTGCTTGCCTGCCTGCCGTGGATTATTCTAGGCTTTTTTCCCAGCTCGCAGCATTGTATCCACTGATCGTCTGCTTGCGGTAGGTACAGTTGGAAGCAGCCAATATGATCAGACATAAGGCCTTGCCCATAAGCATTCCCCAACCTCCAAGAACTGAACCTACCTGCCTGAATTGTAAGTAGCTACCTTCATGTTCTCCATGAAACAACTGAGCGTACCTTTTTAAAAAAATGTCGGCAGCAGCAGCGACCAATGAGATTTTGTAGGCCACCGCTTTCCCCCTTACTGGCTGAATAAAATAGCAGTTCGGTGGAACATCCAATTTATCTGGGCTGCTGTGGCTTCTTGGGAAGACAGCCTAGTACATGTTTGCCAACTTCCAACTCCAATGGAGACTGACTGTAAATGGCAGCCGTGCTATAATATATATGGTTCCAAGCTGTACGTGTCATAATAGAGCCTTAATGACATCACGATGCAGCTTTAACTGTCAGACATCCAGGCTTATTGCATACAGTCTCTGTCTATCTATCTATCTATCTATCTATCTATCTATCTATCTATCTATCTGTCCCTGTGTATAGATAAATATCTATATAAATATATAGAAATACATATATATAGATATAGATTTTTATGGATATCTAGCTAAATATATGGATGTATGCATATATAGCTATATAGTTATGGAAGGCTAAAAAATGACGTACCCTGCGTATAATTTCTTCAGCCTATGATGCTTTTTATCTTTATTATTCTTAGTATCGCTATGAATGTCATCTCAGGAGAAGGCTATAATACACCACAAGAGTTTTAAACGAATCTTGCTAATTTTAGGTAAAAAAAAAGAGTTCTGCACAGATTTGAAGACTGCAACGCTGTATTGTGGGTGCTCGCAGAAACCTACCAGCACCTGTGCCTTGTCAGTGAATGTCACGTCGCAAAAACCAGTAGAAGGCCGCGTTGCAGGTGAAACCTTTTTCAGGTACAAGCAAGAATTTTAGCGCAGCTAACCAATCCCGTTATTTACATTTTGCTTGCCTGCCTGCCGTGGATTATTCTAGGCTTTTTTCCCAGCTCGCAGCATTGTATCCACTGATCGTCTGCTTGCGGTAGGTACAGTTGGAAGCAGCCAATATTATCAGACATAAGGCTTTGCCCATAAGCATTCCCCAACCTCCAAGAACTGAACCTACCTGCCTGAATTGTAAGTAGCTACCTTCATGTTCTCCATGAAACAACTGAGCGTACCTTTTTAAAAAAATGTCGGCAGCAGCAGCGACCAATGAGATTTTGTAGGCCACCGCTTTCCCCTTACTGGCTGAATAAAATAGCAGTTCGGTGGAACATCCAATTTATCTGGCTGCTGTGGCTTCTTGGGAAGACAGCCTAGTACATGTTTGCCAACTTCCAACTCCAATGGAGACTGACTGTAAATGGCAGCCGTGCTATAATATATATGGTTCCAAGCTGTACGTGTCATACTAGAGCCTTAATGACATCACGATGCAGCTTTAAACTGTCAGACATCCAGCTTATTGCATACAGTCTCTGTCTATCTATCTATCTATCTATCTATCTGTCCCTGTGTATAGATAAATATCTATATAAATATATAGAAATACATATATATCGATATAGATTTTTATGGATATCTAGCTAAATATATGGATGTATGCATATATAGCTATATAGTTATGGAAGGCTAAAAAATGACGTACCCTGCGTATAATTTCTTCAGCCTATGATGCTTTTTATCTTTATTATTCTTAGTATCGCTATGAATGTCATCTCAGGAGAAGGCTATAATACACCACAAGAGTTTTAAGCGAATCTTGCTAATTTTAGGTAAAAAAAAGAGTTCTGCACAGATTTGAAGACTGCAACGCTGTATTGTGGGTGCTCGCAGAAACCTACCAGGCCTGTGCCTTGTCAGTGAATGTCACGTCGCAAAAACCAGTAGAAGGCCGCGTTGCAGGTGAAACCTTTTTCAGGTACAAGCAAGAATTTTAGCGCAGCTAACCAATCCCGTTATTTACATTTTGCTTGCCTGCCTGCCGTGGATTATTCTAGGCTTTTTTCCCAGCTCGCAGCATTGTATCCACTGATCGTCTGCTTGCGGTAGGTACAGTTGGAAGCAGCCAATATGATCAGACATAAGGCCTTGCCATAAGCATTCCCCAACCTCCAAGAACTGAACCTACCTGCCTGAATTGTAAGTAGCTACCTTCATGTTCTCCATGAAACAACTGAGCGTACCTTTTTAAAAAAATGTCGGCAGCAGCAGCGACCAATGAGATTTTGTAGGCCACCGCTTTCCCCTTACTGGCTGAATAAAATAGCAGTTCGGTGGAACATCCAATTTATCTGGCTGCTGTGGCTTCTTGGGAAGACAGCCTAGTACATGTTTGCCAACTTCCAACTCCAATGGAGACTGACTGTAAATGGCAGCCCGTGCTATAATATATATGGTTCCAAGCTGTACGTGTCATAATAGAGCCTTAATGACATCATGATGCAGCTTTAACTGTCAGACATCCAGGCTTATTGCATACAGTCTCTGTCTATCTATCTATCTATCTATCTATCTATCTATCTATTCTGTCCCTGTGTATAGATAAATATCTATATAAATATATAGAAATACATATATATAGATATAGATTTTTATGGATATCTAGCTAAATATATGGATGTATGCATATATAGCTATATAGTTATGGAGAGGCTAAAAAATGACGTACCCTGCGTATAATTTCTTCAGCCTATGATGCTTTTTATCTTTATTATTCTTAGTATCGCTATGAATGTCATCTCAGGAGAAGGCTATAATACACCACAAGAGTTTTAAACGAATCTTGCTAATTTTAGGTAAAAAAAAGAGTTCTGCACAGATTTGAAGACTGCAACGCTGTATTGTGGGTGCTCGCAGAAACCTACCAGCGCCTGTGCCTTGTCAGTGAATGTCACGTCGCAAAAACCAGTAGAAGGCCGCGTTGCAGGTGAAACCTTTTTCAGGTACAAGCAAGAATTTTAGCGCAGCTAACCAATCCCGTTATTTACATTTTGCTTGCCTGCCTGCCGTGGATTATTCTAGGCTTTTTTCCCAGCTCGCAGCATTGTATCCACTGATCGTCTGCTTGCGGTAGGTACAGTTGGAAGCAGCCAATATTATCAGACATAAGGCCTTGCCCATAAGCATTCCCCAACCTCCAAGAACTGAACCTACCTGCCTGAATTGTAAGTAGCTACCTTCATGTTCTCCATGAAACAACTGAGCGTAACCCTTTTAAAAAAATGTCGGGCAGCAGCAGCGACCAATGAGATTTTGTAGGCCACCGCTTTCCCCTTACTGGCTGAATAAAATAGCAGTTCGGTGGAACATCCAATTTATCTAGCTGCTGTGGCTTCTTGGGAAGACAGCCTAGTACATGTTTGCCAACTTCCAACTCCAATGGAGACTGACTGTAAATGGCAGCCGTGCTATAAATATATATGGTTCCAAGCTGTACGTGTCATACTAGAGCCTTAATGACATCACGATGCAGCTTTAACTGTCAGACATCCAGGCTTATTGCATACAGTCTCTGTCTATCTATCTATCTATCTATCTATCTATCTGTCCCTGTGTATAGATAAATATCTATATAAATATATAGAAATACATATATATCGATATAGATTTTTATGGATATCTAGCTAAATATATGGATGTATGCATATATAGCTATATAGTTATGGAAGGCTAAAAAATGACGTACCCTGCGTATAATTTCTTCAGCCTATGATGCTTTTTATCTTTATTATTCTTAGTATCGCTATGAATGTCATCTCAGGAGAAGGCTATAATACACCACAAGAGTTTTAAGCGAATCTTGCTAATTTTAGGTAAAAAAAAGAGTTCTGCACAGATTTGAAGACTGCAACGCTGTATTGTGGGTTGCTCGCAGAAACCTACCAGGCCTGTGCCTTGTCAGTGAATGTCACGTCGCAAAAACCAGTAGAAGGCCGCGTTGCAGGTGAAACCTTTTTCAGGTACAAGCAAGAATTTTAGCGCAGCTAACCAATCCCGTTATTTACATTTTGCTTGCCTGCCTGCCGTGGATTATTCTAGGCTTTTTTCCCAGCTCGCAGCATTGTATCCACTGATCGTCTGCTTGCGGTAGGTACAGTTGGAAGCAGCCAATATGATCAGACATAAGGCCTTGCCCATAAGCATTCCCCAACCTCCAAGAACTGAACCTACCTGCCTGAATTGTAAGAAGCTACCTTCATGTTCTCCATGAAACAACTGAGCGTAACCTTTTTAAAAAAATGTCGGCAGCAGCAGCGACCAATGAGATTTTGTAGGCCACCGCTTTCCCCTTACTGCTGAATAAAATAGCAGTTCGGTGGAACATCCAATTTATCTGGCTGCTGTGGCTTCTTGGGAAGACAGCCTAGTACATGTTTGCCAACTTCCAACTCCAATGGAGACTGACTGTAAATGGCAGCCGTGCTATAATATATATGGTTCCAAGCTGTACGTGTCATAATAGAGCCTTAATGACATCACGATGCAGCTTTAACTGTCAGACATCCAGGCTTATTGCATACAGTCTCTGTCTATCTATCTATCTATCTATCTATCTATCTATCTATCTATCTATCTATCTGTCCCTGTGTATAGATAAATATCTATATAAATATATAGAAATACATATATATCGATATAGATTTTTATGGATATCTAGCTAAATATATGGATGTATGCATATATAGGCTATATAGTTATGGAAGGCTAAAAAATGACGTACCCTGCGTATAATTTCTTCAGCCTATGATGCTTTTTATCTTTATTATTCTTAGTATCGCTATGAATGTCATCTCAGGAGAAGGCTATAATACACCACAAGAGTTTTAAGCGAATCTTGCTAATTTTAGGTAAAAAAAAAGAGTTCTGCACAGATTTGAAGACTGCAACGC
Source organism: Eleutherodactylus coqui (assembly GCF_035609145.1). Taxonomy (NCBI): domain Eukaryota; kingdom Metazoa; phylum Chordata; class Amphibia; order Anura; family Eleutherodactylidae; genus Eleutherodactylus; species Eleutherodactylus coqui. Next base: position 28,344 of record NW_027102585.1, on the reverse strand, counting down.
TGTATTGTGGGTGCTCGCAGAAACGCTACCAGGCCTGTGCCTTGTCAGTGAATGTCACGTCGCAAAAACCAGTAGAAGGCCGCGTTGCAGGTGAAACCTTTTTCAGGTACAAGCAAGAATTTTAGCGCAGCTAAACCAATCCCGTTATTTACATTTTGCTTGCCTGCCTGCCGTGGATTATTCTAGGCTTTTTTTCCCAGCTCGCAGCATTGTATCCACTGATCGTCTGCTTGCGGTAGGTACAGTTGGAAGCAGCCAATATGATCAGACATAAGGCCTTGCCCATAAGCATTCCCCAACCTCCAAGAACTGAACCTACCTGCCTGAATTGTAAGTAGCTACCTTCATGTTCTCCATGAAACAACTGAGCGTTACCTTTTTAAAAAAATGTCGGCAGCAGCAGCGCGACCAATGAGATTTTGTAGGCCACCGCTTTCCCCTTACTGGCTGAATAAAATAGCAGTTCGGTGGAACATTCCAATTTATCTGGCTGCTGTGGCTTCTTGGGAAGACAGCCTAGTACATGTTTGCCAACTTCCAACTCCAATGGAGACTGACTGTAAATGGCAGCCGTGCTATAATATATATGGTTCCAAGCTGTACGTGTCATAATAGAGCCTTAATGACATCACGATGCAGCTTTAACTGTCAGACATCCAGGCTTATTGCATACAGTCTCTGTCTATCTATCTATCTATCTATCTATCTATCTATCTATCTATCTATCTGTCCCTGTGTATAGATAAATATCTATATAAATATATAGAAATACATATATATAGATATAGATTTTTATGGATATCTAGCTAAATATATGGATGTATGCATATATAGCCTATATAGTTATGGAAGGCTAAAAAATGACGTACCCTGCGTATAATTTCTTCAGCCTATGATGCTTTTTATCTTTATTATTCTTAGTATCGTCTATGAATGTCATCTCAGGAGAAGGGCTATAATACACCACAAGAGTTTAAACGAATCTTGCTAATTTTAGGTAAAAAAAAGAGTTCTGCACAGATTTGAAGACTGCAACGCTGTATTGTGGGTGCTCGCAGAAACCTACCAGCGCCTGTGCCTTGTCAGTGAATGTCACGTCGCAAAACCAGTAGAAGGACCGCGTTGCAGGTGAAACCTTTTTCAGGTACAAGCAAGAATTTTAGCGCAGCTAACCAATCCCGTTATTTACATTTTGCTTGCCTGCCTGCCGTGGATTATTCTAGGCTTTTTTCCCAGCTCGCAGCATTGTATCCACTGATCGTCTGCTTGCGGTAAGGTACAGTTGGAAGCAGCCAATATTATCAGACATAAGGCCTTGCCCATAAGCATTCCCCAACCTCCAAGAACTGAACCTACCTGCCTGAATTGTAAGTAGCTACCTTCATGTTCTCCATGAAACAACTGAGCGTACCTTTTTAAAAAAATGTCGGCAGCAGCAGCGACCAATGAGATTTTGTAGGCCACCGCTTTCCCCTTACTGGCTGAATAAAATAGCAGTTCGGTGGAACATCCAATTTATCTGGCTGCTGTGGCTTCTTGGGAAGACAGCCTAGTACATGTTTGCCAACTTCCAACTCCAATGGAGACTGACTGTAAATGGCAGCCGTGCTATAATATATATGGTTCCAAGCTGTAACGTGTCATACTAGAGCCTTAATGACATCACGATGCAGCTTTTAACTGTCAGACATCCAGGCTTATTGCATACAGTCTCTGTCTATCTATCTATCTATCTATCTATCTATCTATCTATCTATCTATCTATCTATCTATCTGTCCCTGTGTATAGATAAATATCTATATAAATATATAGAAATACATATATATCGATATAGATTTTTATGGATATCTAGCTAAATATATGGATGTATGCATATATAGCTATATAGTTATGGAAGGCTAAAAAATGACGTACCCTGCGTATAATTTCTTCAGCCTATGATGCTTTTTTATCTTTATTATTCTTAGTATCGCTATGAATGTCATCTCAGGAGAAGGCTATAATACACCACAAGAGTTTTAAAGCGAATCTTGCTAATTTTAGGTAAAAAAAAGAGTTCTGCACAGATTTGAAGACTGCAACGCTGTATTGTGGGTGCTCGCAGAAACCTACCAGGCCTGTGCCTTGTCAGTGAATGTCACGTCGCAAAAACCAGTAGAAGGCCGCGTTGCAGGTGAAACCTTTTTCAGGTACAAGCAAGAATTTTAGCGCAGCTAACCAATCCCGTTATTTACATTTTGCTTGCCTGCCTGCCGTGGATTATTCTAGGCTTTTTTCCCAGCTCGCAGCATTGTATCCACTGATCGTCTGCTTGCGGTAGGTACAGTTGGAAGCAGCCAATATGATCAGACATAAGGCCTTGCCCATAAGCATTCCCCAACCTCCAAGAACTGAACCTACCCTGCCCTGAATTGTAAGTAGCTACCTTCATGTTCTCCATGAAACAACTGAGCGTACCTTTTTAAAAAAATGTCGGCAGCAGCAGCGACCAATGAGATTTTGTAGGCCACCGCTTTCCCCTTACTGGCTGAATAAAATAGCAGTTCGGTGGAACATCCAATTTATCTGGCTGCTGTGGCTTCTTGGGAAGACAGCCTAGTACATGTTTGCCAACTTCCAACTCCAATGGAGACTGACTGTAAATGGCAGCCGTGCTATAATATATATGGTTCCAAGCTGTACGTGTCATAATAGAGCCTTAATGACATCACGATGCAGCTTTAACTGTCAGACATCCAGGCTTATTGCATACAGTCCTCTGTCTATCTATCTATCTATCTATCTATCTATCTATCTGTCCCTGTGTATAGATAAATATCTATATAAATATATAGAAATACATATATATAGATATAGATTTTTATGGATATCTAGCTAAATATATGGATGTATGCATATATAGCTATATAGTTATGGAAGGCTAAAAAATGACGTACCCTGCGTATAATTTCTTCAGCCTATGATGCTTTTTATCTTTATTATTCTTAGTATCGCTATGAATGTCATCTCAGGAGAAGGCTATAATACACCACAAGAGTTTTAAACGAATCTTGCTAATTTTAGGTAAAAAAAAGAGTTCTGCACAGATTTGAAGACTGCAAACGCTGTATTGTGGGTGCTCGCAGAAACCTACCAGCACCTGTGCCTTGTCAGTGAATGTCACGTCGCAAAAACCAGTAGAAGGCCGCGTTGCAGGTGAAACCTTTTTCAGGTACAAGCAAGAATTTTAGCGCAGCTAACCAATCCCGTTATTTACATTTTGCTTGCCTGCCTGCCGTGGATTATTCTAGGCTTTTTTCCCAGCTCGCAGCATTGTATCCACTGATCGTCTGCTTGCGGTAGGTACAGTTGGAAGCAGCCAATATTATCAGACATAAGGCCTTTGCCCATAAGCATTCCCCAACCTCCAAGAACTGAACCTACCTGCCTGAATTGTAAGTAGCTACCTTCATGTTCTCCATGAAACAACTGAGCGTACCTTTTTAAAAAAATGTCGGCAGCAGCAGCGACCAATGAGATTTTGTAGGCCACCGCTTTCCCCTTACTGGCTGAATAAAATAGCAGTTCGGTGGAACATCCAAATTTATCTGGCTGCTGTGGCTTCTTGGAAGACAGCCTAGTACATGTTTGCCAACTTCCAACTCCAATGGAGACTGACTGTAAATGGCAGCCGTGCTATAATATATATGGTTCCAAGCTGTACGTGTCATACTAGAGCCTTAATGACATCACGATGCAGCTTTAACTGTCAGACATCCAGGCTTATTGCATACAGTCTCTGTCTATCTATCTATCTATCTATCTATCTATCTATCTATCTATCTATCTGTCCCTGTGTATAGATAAATATCTATATAAATATATAGAAATACATATATATCGATATAGATTTTTATGGATATCTAGCTAAATATATGGATGTATGCATATATAGCTATATAGTTATGGAAGGCTAAAAAAATGACGTACCCTGCGTATAATTTCTTCAGCCTATGATGCTTTTTATCTTTATTATTCTTAGTATCGCTATGAATGTCATCTCAGGAGAAGGCTATAATACACCACAAGAGTTTTAAGCGAATCTTGCTAATTTTAGGTAAAAAAAAGAGTTCTGCACAGATTTGAAGACTGCAACGCTGTATTGTGGGTGCTCGCAGAAACCTACCAGGCCTGTGCCTTGTCAGTGAATGTCACGTCGCAAAAACCAGTAGAAGGCCGCGTTGCAGGTGAAACCTTTTTCAGGTACAAGCAAGAATTTTAGCGCAGCTAACCAATCCCGTTATTTACATTTTGCTTGCCTGCCTGCCGTGGATTATTCTAGGCTTTTTTCCCAGCTCGCAGCATTGTATCCACTGATCGTCTGCTTGCGGTAGGTACAGTTGGAAGCAGCCAATATGATCAGACATAAGGCCTTGCCCATAAGCATTCCCCAACCTCCAAGAACTGAACCTACCTGCCTGAATTGTAAGTAGCTACCTTAATGTTCTCCATGAAACAACTGAGCGTACCTTTTTAAAAAAATGTCGGCAGCAGCAGCGACCAATGAGATTTTGTAGGCCACCGCTTTCCCCTTACTGGCTGAATAAAATAGCAGTTCGGTGGAACATCCAATTTATCTGGCTGCTGTGGCTTCTTGGGAAGACAGCCTAGTACATGTTTGCCAACTTCCAACTCCAATGGAGACTGACTGTAAATGGCAGCCGTGCTATAATATATATGGTTCCAAGCTGTACGTGTCATAATAGAGCCTTAATGACATCACGATGCAGCTTTAACTGTCAGACATCCAGGCTTATTGCATACAGTCTCTGTCTATCTATCTATCTATCTATCTATCTATCTATCTATCTGTCCCTGTGTATAGATAAATATCTATATAAATATATAGAAATACATATATATCGATATAGATTTTTATGGATATCTAGCTAAATATATGGATGTATGCATATATAGCTATATAGTTATGGAAGGCTAAAAAATGACGTACCCTGCGTATAATTTCTTCAGCCTATGATGCTTTTTATCTTTATTATTCTTAGTATCGCTATGAATGTCATCTCAGGAGAAGGCTATAATACACCACAAGAGTTTTAAGCGAATCTTGCTAATTTTAGGTAAAAAAAAGAGTTCTGCACAGATTTGAAGACTGCAACGCTGTATTGTGGGTGCTCGCAGAAACCTACCAGGCCTGTGCCTTGTCAGTGAATGTCACGTCGCAAAAACCAGTAGAAGGCCGCGTTGCAGGTGAAACCTTTTTCAGGTACAAGCAAGAATTTTAGCGCAGCTAACCAATCCCGTTATTTACATTTTGCTTGCCTGCCTGCCGTGGATTATTCTAGGCTTTTTTCCCAGCTCGCAGCATTGTATCCACTGATCGTCTGCTTGCGGTAGGTACAGTTGGAAGCAGCCAATATGATCAGACATAAGGCCTTGCCCATAAGCATTCCCCAACCTCCAAGAACTGAACCTACCTGCCTGAATTGTAAGTAGCTACCTTCATGTTCTCCATGAAACAACTGAGCGTACCTTTTTAAAAAAATGTCGGCAGCAGCAGCGACCAATGAGATTTTGTAGGCCACCGCTTTCCCCTTACTGGCTGAATAAAATAGCAGTTCGGTGGAACATCCAATTTATCTGGCTGCTGTGGCTTCTTGGGAAGACAGCCTAGTACATGTTTGCCAACTTCCAACTCCAATGGAGACTGACTGTAAATGGCAGCCGTGCTATAATATATATGGTTCCAAGCTGTACGTGTCATAATAGAGCCTTAATGACATCACGATGCAGCTTTAACTGTCAGACATCCAGGCTTATTGCATACAGTCTCTGTCTATCTATCTATCTATCTATCTATCTATCTATCTATCTGTCCCTGTGTATAGATAAATATCTATATAAATATATAGAAATACATATATATAGATATAGATTTTTATGGATATCTAGCTAAATATATGGATGTATGCATATATAGCTATATAGTTATGGAAGGCTAAAAAATGACGTACCCTGCGTATAATTTCTTCAGCCTATGATGCTTTTTATCTTTATTATTCTTAGTATCGCTATGAATGTCATCTCAGGAGAAGGCTATAATACACCACAAGAGTTTTAAACGAATCTTGCTAATTTTAGGTAAAAAAAAGAGTTCTGCACAGATTTGAAGACTGCAACGCTGTATTGTGGGTGCTCGCAGAAACCTACCAGCACCTGTGCCTTGTCAGTGAATGTCACGTCGCAAAAACCAGTAGAAGGCCGCGTTGCAGGTGAAACCTTTTTCAGGTACAAGCAAGAATTTTAGCGCAGCTAACCAATCCCGTTATTTACATTTTGCTTGCCTGCCTGCCGTGGATTATTCTAGGCTTTTTTCCCAGCTCGCAGCATTGTATCCACTGATCGTCTGCTTGCGGTAGGTACAGTTGGAAGCAGCCAATATTATCAGACATAAGGCTTTGCCCATAAGCATTCCCCAACCTCCAAGAACTGAACCTACCTGCCTGAATTGTAAGTAGCTACCTTCATGTTCTCCATGAAACAACTGAGCGTACCTTTTTAAAAAAATGTCGGCAGCAGCAGCGACCAATGAGATTTTGTAGGCCACCGCTTTCCCCTTACTGGCTGAATAAAATAGCAGTTCGGTGGAACATCCAATTTATCTGGCTGCTGTGGCTTCTTGGGAAGACAGCCTAGTACATGTTTGCCAACTTCCAACTCCAATGGAGACTGACTGTAAATGGCAGCCGTGCTATAATATATATGGTTCCAAGCTGTACGTGTCATACTAGAGCCTTAATGACATCACGATGCAGCTTTAACTGTCAGACATCCAGGCTTATTGCATACAGTCTCTGTCTATCTATCTATCTATCTATCTATCTATCTGTCCCTGTGTATAGATAAATATCTATATAAATATATAGAAATACATATATATCGATATAGATTTTTATGGATATCTAGCTAAATATATGGATGTATGCATATATAGCTATATAGTTATGGAAGGCTAAAAAATGACGTACCCTGCGTATAATTTCTTCAGCCTATGATGCTTTTTATCTTTATTATTCTTAGTATCGCTATGAATGTCATCTCAGGAGAAGGCTATAATACACCACAAGAGTTTTAAGCGAATCTTGCTAATTTTAGGTAAAAAAAAGAGTTCTGCACAGATTTGAAGACTGCAACGCTGTATTGTGGGTGCTCGCAGAAACCTACCAGGCCTGTGCCTTGTCAGTGAATGTCACGTCGCAAAAACCAGTAGAAGGCCGCGTTGCAGGTGAAACCTTTTTCAGGTACAAGCAAGAATTTTAGCGCAGCTAACCAATCCCGTTATTTACATTTTGCTTGCCTGCCTGCCGTGGATTATTCTAGGCTTTTTTCCCAGCTCGCAGCATTGTATCCACTGATCGTCTGCTTGCGGTAGGTACAGTTGGAAGCAGCCAATATGATCAGACATAAGGCCTTGCCCATAAGCATTCCCCAACCTCCAAGAACTGAACCTACCTGCCTGAATTGTAAGTAGCTACCTTCATGTTCTCCATGAAACAACTGAGCGTACCTTTTTAAAAAAATGTCGGCAGCAGCAGCGACCAATGAGATTTTGTAGGCCACCGCTTTCCCCTTACTGGCTGAATAAAATAGCAGTTCGGTGGAACATCCAATTTATCTGGCTGCTGTGGCTTCTTGGGAAGACAGCCTAGTACATGTTTGCCAACTTCCAACTCCAATGGAGACTGACTGTAAATGGCAGCCGTGCTATAATATATATGGTTCCAAGCTGTACGTGTCATAATAGAGCCTTAATGACATCACGATGCAGCTTTAACTGTCAGACATCCAGGCTTATTGCATACAGTCTCTGTCTATCTATCTATCTATCTATCTATCTATCTATCTGTCCCTGTGTATAGATAAATATCTATATAAATATATAGAAATACATATATATAGATATAGATTTTTATGGATATCTAGCTAAATATATGGATGTATGCATATATAGCTATATAGTTATGGAAGGCTAAAAAATGACGTACCCTGCGTATAATTTCTTCAGCCTATGATGCTTTTTATCTTTATTATTCTTAGTATCGCTATGAATGTCATCTCAGGAGAAGGCTATAATACACCACAAGAGTTTTAAACGAATCTTGCTAATTTTAGGTAAAAAAAAGAGTTCTGCACAGATTTGAAGACTGCAACGCTGTATTGTGGGTGCTCGCAGAAACCTACCAGCGCCTGTGCCTTGTCAGTGAATGTCACGTCGCAAAAACCAGTAGAAGGCCGCGTTGCAGGTGAAACCTTTTTCAGGTACAAGCAAGAATTTTAGCGCAGCTAACCAATCCCGTTATTTACATTTTGCTTGCCTGCCTGCCGTGGATTATTCTAGGCTTTTTTCCCAGCTCGCAGCATTGTATCCACTGATCGTCTGCTTGCGGTAGGTACAGTTGGAAGCAGCCAATATGATCAGACATAAGGCCTTGCCCATAAGCATTCCCCAACCTCCAAGAACTGAACCTACCTGCCTGAATTGTAAGTAGCTACCTTCATGTTCTCCATGAAACAACTGAGCGTACCTTTTTAAAAAAATGTCGGCAGCAGCAGCGACCAATGAGATTTTGTAGGCCACCGCTTTCCCCTTACTGGCTGAATAAAATAGCAGTTCGGTGGAACATCCAATTTATCTGGCTGCTGTGGCTTCTTGGGAAGACAGCCTAGTACATGTTTGCCAACTTCCAACTCCAATGGAGACTGACTGTAAATGGCAGCCGTGCTATAATATATATGGTTCCAAGCTGTACGTGTCATAATAGAGCCTTAATGACATCACGATGCAGCTTTAACTGTCAGACATCCAGGCTTATTGCATACAGTCTCTGTCTATCTATCTATCTATCTATCTATCTATCTATCTATCTATCTATCTATCTATCTATCTGTCCCTGTGTATAGATAAATATCTATATAAATATATAGAAATACATATATATAGATATAGATTTTTATGGATATCTAGCTAAATATATGGATGTATGCATATATAGCTATATAGTTATGGAAGGCTAAAAAATGACGTACCCTGCGTATAATTTCTTCAGCCTATGATGCTTTTTATCTTTATTATTCTTAGTATCGCTATGAATGTCATCTCAGGAGAAGGCTATAATACACCACAAGAGTTTTAAACGAATCTTGCTAATTTTAGGTAAAAAAAAGAGTTCTGCACAGATTTGAAGACTGCAACGCTGTATTGTGGGTGCTCGCAGAAACCTACCAGCGCCTGTGCCTTGTCAGTGAATGTCACGTCGCAAAAACCAGTAGAAGGCCGCGTTGCAGGTGAAACCTTTTTCAGGTACAAGCAAGAATTTTAGCGCAGCTAACCAATCCCGTTATTTACATTTTGCTTGCCTGCCTGCCGTGGATTATTCTAGGCTTTTTTCCCAGCTCGCAGCATTGTATCCACTGATCGTCTGCTTGCGGTAGGTACAGTTGGAAGCAGCCAATATGATCAGACATAAGGCCTTGCCCATAAGCATTCCCCAACCTCCAAGAACTGAACCTACCTGCCTGAATTGTAAGTAGCTACCTTCATGTTCTCCATGAAACAACTGAGCGTACCTTTTTAAAAAAATGTCGGCAGCAGCAGCGACCAATGAGATTTTGTAGGCCACCGCTTTCCCCTTACTGGCTGAATAAAATAGCAGTTCGGTGGAACATCCAATTTATCTGGCTGCTGTGGCTTCTTGGGAAGACAGCCTAGTACATGTTTGCCAACTTCCAACTCCAATGGAGACTGACTGTAAATGGCAGCCGTGCTATAATATATATGGTTCCAAGCTGTACGTGTCATAATAGAGCCTTAATGACATCACGATGCAGCTTTAACTGTCAGACATCCAGGCTTATTGCATACAGTCTCTGTCTATCTATCTATCTATCTATCTATCTATCTATCTATCTATCTATCTGTCCCTGTGTATAGATAAATATCTATATAAATATATAGAAATACATATATATAGATATAGATTTTTATGGATATCTAGCTAAATATATGGATGTATGCATATATAGCTATATAGTTATGGAAGGCTAAAAAATGACGTACCCTGCGTATAATTTCTTCAGCCTATGATGCTTTTTATCTTTATTATTCTTAGTATCGCTATGAATGTCATCTCAGGAGAAGGCTATAATACACCACAAGAGTTTTAAACGAATCTTGCTAATTTTAGGTAAAAAAAAGAGTTCTGCACAGATTTGAAGACTGCAACGCTGTATTGTGGGTGCTCGCAGAAACCTACCAGCGCCTGTGCCTTGTCAGTGAATGTCACGTCGCAAAAACCAGTAGAAGGCCGCGTTGCAGGTGAAACCTTTTTCAGGTACAAGCAAGAATTTTAGCGCAGCTAACCAATCCCGTTATTTACATTTTGCTTGCCTGCCTGCCGTGGATTATTCTAGGCTTTTTTCCCAGCTCGCAGCATTGTATCCACTGATCGTCTGCTTGCGGTAGGTACAGTTGGAAGCAGCCAATATGATCAGACATAAGGCCTTGCCCATAAGCATTCCCCAACCTCCAAGAACTGAACCTACCTGCCTGAATTGTAAGTAGCTACCTTCATGTTCTCCATGAAACAACTGAGCGTACCTTTTTAAAAAAATGTCGGCAGCAGCAGCGACCAATGAGATTTTGTAGGCCACCGCTTTCCCCTTACTGGCTGAATAAAATAGCAGTTCGGTGGAACATCCAATTTATCTGGCTGCTGTGGCTTCTTGGGAAGACAGCCTAGTACATGTTTGCCAACTTCCAACTCCAATGGAGACTGACTGTAAATGGCAGCCGTGCTATAATATATATGGTTCCAAGCTGTACGTGTCATAATAGAGCCTTAATGACATCACGATGCAGCTTTAACTGTCAGACATCCAGGCTTATTGCATACAGTCTCTGTCTATCTATCTATCTATCTATCTATCTATCTATCTATCTATCTATCTATCTATCTATCTGTCCCTGTGTATAGATAAATATCTATATAAATATATAGAAATACATATATATAGATATAGATTTTTATGGATATCTAGCTAAATATATGGATGTATGCATTTATAGCTATATAGTTATGGAAGGCTAAAAAATGACGTACCCTGCGTATAATTTCTTCAGCCTATGATGCTTTTTATCTTTATTATTCTTAGTATCGCTATGAATGTCATCTCAGGAGAAGGCTATAATACACCACAAGAGTTTTAAACGAATCTTGCTAATTTTAGGTAAAAAAAAGAGTTCTGCACAGATTTGAAGACTGCAACGCTGTATTGTGGGTGCTCGCAGAAACCTACCAGCGCCTGTGCCTTGTCAGTGAATGTCACGTCGCAAAAACCAGTAGAAGGCCGCGTTGCAGGTGAAACCTTTTTCAGGTACAAGCAAGAATTTTAGCGCAGCTAACCAATCCCGTTATTTACATTTTGCTTGCCTGCCTGCCGTGGATTATTCTAGGCTTTTTTCCCAGCTCGCAGCATTGTATCCACTGATCGTCTGCTTGCGGTAGGTACAGTTGGAAGCAGCCAATATTATCAGACATAAGGCCTTGCCCATAAGCATTCCCCAACCTCCAAGAACTGAACCTACCTGCCTGAATTGTAAGTAGCTACCTTCATGTTCTCCATGAAACAACTGAGCGTACCTTTTTAAAAAAATGTCGGCAGCAGCAGCGACCAATGAGATTTTGTAGGCCACCGCTTTCCCCTTACTGGCTGAATAAAATAGCAGTTCGGTGGAACATCCAATTTATCTGGCTGCTGTGGCTTCTTGGGAAGACAGCCTAGTACATGTTTGCCAACTTCCAACTCCAATGGAGACTGACTGTAAATGGCAGCCGTGCTATAATATATATGGTTCCAAGCTGTACGTGTCATACTAGAGCCTTAATGACATCACGATGCAGCTTTAACTGTCAGACATCCAGGCTTATTGCATACAGTCTCTGTCTATCTATCTATCTATCTATCTATCTATCTATCTGTCCCTGTGTATAGATAAATATCTATATAAATATATAGAAATACATATATATCGATATAGATTTTTATGGATATCTAGCTAAATATATGGATGTATGCATATATAGCTATATAGTTATGGAAGGCTAAAAAATGACGTACCCTGCGTATAATTTCTTCAGCCTATGATGCTTTTTATCTTTATTATTCTTAGTATCGCTATGAATGTCATCTCAGGAGAAGGCTATAATACACCACAAGAGTTTTAAGCGAATCTTGCTAATTTTAGGTAAAAAAAAGAGTTCTGCACAGATTTGAAGACTGCAACACTGTATTGTGGGTGCTCGCAGAAACCTACCAGGCCTGTGCCTTGTCAGTGAATGTCACGTCGCAAAAACCAGTAGAAGGCCGCGTTGCAGGTGAAACCTTTTTCAGGTACAAGCAAGAATTTTAGCGCAGCTAACCAATCCCGTTATTTACATTTTGCTTGCCTGCCTGCCGTGGATTATTCTAGGCTTTTTTCCCAGCTCGCAGCATTGTATCCACTGATCGTCTGCTTGCGGTAGGTACAGTTGGAAGCAGCCAATATGATCAGACATAAGGCCTTGCCCATAAGCATTCCCCAACCTCCAAGAACTGAACCTACCTGCCTGAATTGTAAGTAGCTACCTTCATGTTCTCCATGAAACAACTGAGCGTACCTTTTTAAAAAAATGTCGGCAGCAGCAGCGACCAATGAGATTTTGTAGGCCACCGCTTTCCCCTTACTGGCTGAATAAAATAGCAGTTCGGTGGAACATCCAATTTATCTGGCTGCTGTGGCTTCTTGGGAAGACAGCCTAGTACATGTTTGCCAACTTCCAACTCCAATGGAGACTGACTGTAAATGGCAGCCGTGCTATAATATATATGGTTCCAAGCTGTACGTGTCATAATAGAGCCTTAATGACATCACGATGCAGCTTTAACTGTCAGACATCCAGGCTTATTGCATACAGTCTCTGTCTATCTATCTATCTATCTATCTATCTATCTGTCCCTGTGTATAGATAAATATCTATATAAATATATAGAAATACATATATATAGATATAGATTTTTATGGATATCTAGCTAAATATATGGATGTATGCATATATAGCTATATAGTTATGGAAGGCTAAAAAATGACGTACCCTGCGTATAATTTCTTCAGCCTATGATGCTTTTTATCTTTATTATTCTTAGTATCGCTATGAATGTCATCTCAGGAGAAGGCTATAATACACCACAAGAGTTTTAAACGAATCTTGCTAATTTTAGGTAAAAAAAAGAGTTCTGCACAGATTTGAAGACTGCAACGCTGTATTGTGGGTGCTCGTAGAAACCTACCAGCACCTGTGCCTTGTCAGTGAATGTCACGTCGCAAAAACCAGTAGAAGGCCGCGTTGCAGGTGAAACCTTTTTCAGGTACAAGCAAGAATTTTAGCGCAGCTAACCAATCCCGTTATTTACATTTTGCTTGCCTGCCTGCCGTGGATTATTCTAGGCTTTTTTCCCAGCTCGCAGCATTGTATCCACTGATCGTCTGCTTGCGGTAGGTACAGTTGGAAGCAGCCAATATTATCAGACATAAGGCCTTGCCCATAAGCATTCCCCAACCTCCAAGAACTGAACCTACCTGCCTGAATTGTAAGTAGCTACCTTCATGTTCTCCATGAAACAACTGAGCGTACCTTTTTAAAAAAATGTCGGCAGCAGCAGCGACCAATGAGATTTTGTAGGCCACCGCTTTCCCCTTACTGGCTGAATAAAATAGCAGTTCGGTGGAACATCCAATTTATCTGGCTGCTGTGGCTTCTTGGGAAGACAGCCTAGTACATGTTTGCCAACTTCCAACTCCAATGGAGACTGACTGTAAATGGCAGCCGTGCTATAATATATATGGTTCCAAGCTGTACGTGTCATACTAGAGCCTTAATGACATCACGATGCAGCTTTAACTGTCAGACATCCAGGCTTATTGCATACAGTCTCTGTCTATCTATCTATCTATCTATCTATCTATCTATCTGTCCCTGTGTATAGATAAATATCTATATAAATATATAGAAATACATATATATCGATATAGATTTTTATGGATATCTAGCTAAATATATGGATGTATGCATATATAGCTATATAGTTATGGAAGGCTAAAAAATGACGTACCCTGCGTATAATTTCTTCAGCCTATGATGCTTTTTATCTTTATTATTCTTAGTATCGCTATGAATGTCATCTCAGGAGAAGGCTATAATACACCACAAGAGTTTTAAGCGAATCTTGCTAATTTTAGGTAAAAAAAAGAGTTCTGCACAGATTTGAAGACTGCAACGCTGTATTGTGGGTGCTCGCAGAAACCTACCAGGCCTGTGCCTTGTCAGTGAATGTCACGTCGCAAAAACCAGTAGAAGGCCGCGTTGCAGGTGAAACCTTTTTCAGGTACAAGCAAGAATTTTAGCGCAGCTAACCAATCCCGTTATTTACATTTTGCTTGCCTGCCTGCCGTGGATTATTCTAGGCTTTTTTCCCAGCTCGCAGCATTGTATCCACTGATCGTCTGCTTGCGGTAGGTACAGTTGGAAGCAGCCAATATGATCAGACATAAGGCCTTGCCCATAAGCATTCCCCAACCTCCAAGAACTGAACCTACCTGCCTGAATTGTAAGTAGCTACCTTCATGTTCTCCATGAAACAACTGAGCGTACCTTTTTAAAAAAATGTCGGCAGCAGCAGCGACCAATGAGATTTTGTAGGCCACCGCTTTCCCCTTACTGGCTGAATAAAATAGCAGTTCGGTGGAACATCCAATTTATCTGGCTGCTGTGGCTTCTTGGGAAGACAGCCTAGTACATGTTTGCCAACTTCCAACTCCAATGGAGACTGACTGTAAATGGCAGCCGTGCTATAATATATATGGTTCCAAGCTGTACGTGTCATAATAGAGCCTTAATGACATCACGATGCAGCTTTAACTGTCAGACATCCAGGCTTATTGCATACAGTCTCTGTCTATCTATCTATCTATCTATCTATCTATCTATCTATCTGTCCCTGTGTATAGATAAATATCTATATAAATATATAGAAATACATATATATAGATATAGATTTTTATGGATATCTAGCTAAATATATGGATGTATGCATATATAGCTATATAGTTATGGAAGGCTAAAAAATGACGTACCCTGCGTATAATTTCTTCAGCCTATGATGCTTTTTATCTTTATTATTCTTAGTATCGCTATGAATGTCATCTCAGGAGAAGGCTATAATACACCACAAGAGTTTTAAACGAATCTTGCTAATTTTAGGTAAAAAAAAGAGTTCTGCACAGATTTGAAGACTGCAACGCTGTATTGTGGGTGCTCGCAGAAACCTACCAGCACCTGTGCCTTGTCAGTGAATGTCACGTCGCAAAAACCAGTAGAAGGCCGCGTTGCAGGTGAAACCTTTTTCAGGTACAAGCAAGAATTTTAGCGCAGCTAACCAATCCCGTTATTTACATTTTGCTTGCCTGCCTGCCGTGGATTATTCTAGGCTTTTTTCCCAGCTCGCAGCATTGTATCCACTGATCGTCTGCTTGCGGTAGGTACAGTTGGAAGCAGCCAATATTATCAGACATAAGGCTTTGCCCATAAGCATTCCCCAACCTCCAAGAACTGAACCTACCTGCCTGAATTGTAAGTAGCTACCTTCATGTTCTCCATGAAACAACTGAGCGTACCTTTTTAAAAAAATGTCGGCAGCAGCAGCGACCAATGAGATTTTGTAGGCCACCGCTTTCCCCTTACTGGCTGAATAAAATAGCAGTTCGGTGGAACATCCAATTTATCTGGCTGCTGTGGCTTCTTGGGAAGACAGCCTAGTACATGTTTGCCAACTTCCAACTCCAATGGAGACTGACTGTAAATGGCAGCCGTGCTATAATATATATGGTTCCAAGCTGTACGTGTCATACTAGAGCCTTAATGACATCACGATGCAGCTTTAACTGTCAGACATCCAGGCTTATTGCATACAGTCTCTGTCTATCTATCTATCTATCTATCTATCTGTCCCTGTGTATAGATAAATATCTATATAAATATATAGAAATACATATATATCGATATAGATTTTTATGGATATCTAGCTAAATATATGGATGTATGCATATATAGCTATATAGTTATGGAAGGCTAAAAAATGACGTACCCTGCGTATAATTTCTTCAGCCTATGATGCTTTTTATCTTTATTATTCTTAGTATCGCTATGAATGTCATCTCAGGAGAAGGCTATAATACACCACAAGAGTTTTAAGCGAATCTTGCTAATTTTAGGTAAAAAAAAGAGTTCTGCACAGATTTGAAGACTGCAACGCTGTATTGTGGGTGCTCGCAGAAACCTACCAGGCCTGTGCCTTGTCAGTGAATGTCACGTCGCAAAAACCAGTAGAAGGCCGCGTTGCAGGTGAAACCTTTTTCAGGTACAAGCAAGAATTTTAGCGCAGCTAACCAATCCCGTTATTTACATTTTGCTTGCCTGCCTGCCGTGGATTATTCTAGGCTTTTTTCCCAGCTCGCAGCATTGTATCCACTGATCGTCTGCTTGCGGTAGGTACAGTTGGAAGCAGCCAATATGATCAGACATAAGGCCTTGCCCATAAGCATTCCCCAACCTCCAAGAACTGAACCTACCTGCCTGAATTGTAAGTAGCTACCTTCATGTTCTCCATGAAACAACTGAGCGTACCTTTTTAAAAAAATGTCGGCAGCAGCAGCGACCAATGAGATTTTGTAGGCCACCGCTTTCCCCTTACTGGCTGAATAAAATAGCAGTTCGGTGGAACATCCAATTTATCTGGCTGCTGTGGCTTCTTGGGAAGACAGCCTAGTACATGTTTGCCAACTTCCAACTCCAATGGAGACTGACTGTAAATGGCAGCCGTGCTATAATATATATGGTTCCAAGCTGTACGTGTCATAATAGAGCCTTAATGACATCACGATGCAGCTTTAACTGTCAGACATCCAGGCTTATTGCATACAGTCTCTGTCTATCTATCTATCTATCTATCTATCTATCTATCTATCTATCTATCTATCTGTCCCTGTGTATAGATAAATATCTATATAAATATATAGAAATACATATATATAGATATAGATTTTTATGGATATCTAGCTAAATATATGGATGTATGCATATATAGCTATATAGTTATGGAAGGCTAAAAAATGACGTACCCTGCGTATAATTTCTTCAGCCTATGATGCTTTTTATCTTTATTATTCTTAGTATCGCTATGAATGTCATCTCAGGAGAAGGCTATAATACACCACAAGAGTTTTAAACGAATCTTGCTAATTTTAGGTAAAAAAAAGAGTTCTGCACAGATTTGAAGACTGCAACGCTGTATTGTGGGTGCTCGCAGAAACCTACCAGCGCCTGTGCCTTGTCAGTGAATGTCACGTCGCAAAAACCAGTAGAAGGCCGCGTTGCAGGTGAAACCTTTTTCAGGTACAAGCAAGAATTTTAGCGCAGCTAACCAATCCCGTTATTTACATTTTGCTTGCCTGCCTGCCGTGGATTATTCTAGGCTTTTTTCCCAGCTCGCAGCATTGTATCCACTGATCGTCTGCTTGCGGTAGGTACAGTTGGAAGCAGCCAATATTATCAGACATAAGGCCTTGCCCATAAGCATTCCCCAACCTCCAAGAACTGAACCTACCTGCCTGAATTGTAAGTAGCTACCTTCATGTTCTCCATGAAACAACTGAGCGTACCTTTTTAAAAAAATGTCGGCAGCAGCAGCGACCAATGAGATTTTGTAGGCCACCGCTTTCCCCTTACTGGCTGAATAAAATAGCAGTTCGGTGGAACATCCAATTTATCTAGCTGCTGTGGCTTCTTGGGAAGACAGCCTAGTACATGTTTGCCAACTTCCAACTCCAATGGAGACTGACTGTAAATGGCAGCCGTGCTATAATATATATGGTTCCAAGCTGTACGTGTCATACTAGAGCCTTAATGACATCACGATGCAGCTTTAACTGTCAGACATCCAGGCTTATTGCATACAGTCTCTGTCTATCTATCTATCTATCTATCTATCTATCTGTCCCTGTGTATAGATAAATATCTATATAAATATATAGAAATACATATATATCGATATAGATTTTTATGGATATCTAGCTAAATATATGGATGTATGCATATATAGCTATATAGTTATGGAAGGCTAAAAAATGACGTACCCTGCGTATAATTTCTTCAGCCTATGATGCTTTTTATCTTTATTATTCTTAGTATCGCTATGAATGTCATCTCAGGAGAAGGCTATAATACACCACAAGAGTTTTAAGCGAATCTTGCTAATTTTAGGTAAAAAAAAGAGTTCTGCACAGATTTGAAGACTGCAACGCTGTATTGTGGGTGCTCGCAGAAACCTACCAGGCCTGTGCCTTGTCAGTGAATGTCACGTCGCAAAAACCAGTAGAAGGCCGCGTTGCAGGTGAAACCTTTTTCAGGTACAAGCAAGAATTTTAGCGCAGCTAACCAATCCCGTTATTTACATTTTGCTTGCCTGCCTGCCGTGGATTATTCTAGGCTTTTTTCCCAGCTCGCAGCATTGTATCCACTGATCGTCTGCTTGCGGTAGGTACAGTTGGAAGCAGCCAATATGATCAGACATAAGGCCTTGCCCATAAGCATTCCCCAACCTCCAAGAACTGAACCTACCTGCCTGAATTGTAAGAAGCTACCTTCATGTTCTCCATGAAACAACTGAGCGTACCTTTTTAAAAAAATGTCGGCAGCAGCAGCGACCAATGAGATTTTGTAGGCCACCGCTTTCCCCTTACTGGCTGAATAAAATAGCAGTTCGGTGGAACATCCAATTTATCTGGCTGCTGTGGCTTCTTGGGAAGACAGCCTAGTACATGTTTGCCAACTTCCAACTCCAATGGAGACTGACTGTAAATGGCAGCCGTGCTATAATATATATGGTTCCAAGCTGTACGTGTCATAATAGAGCCTTAATGACATCACGATGCAGCTTTAACTGTCAGACATCCAGGCTTATTGCATACAGTCTCTGTCTATCTATCTATCTATCTATCTATCTATCTATCTATCTATCTATCTATCTATCTATCTGTCCCTGTGTATAGATAAATATCTATATAAATATATAGAAATACATATATATCGATATAGATTTTTATGGATATCTAGCTAAATATATGGATGTATGCATATATAGCTATATAGTTATGGAAGGCTAAAAAATGACGTACCCTGCGTATAATTTCTTCAGCCTATGATGCTTTTTATCTTTATTATTCTTAGTATCGCTATGAATGTCATCTCAGGAGAAGGCTATAATACACCACAAGAGTTTTAAGCGAATCTTGCTAATTTTAGGTAAAAAAAAGAGTTCTGCACAGATTTGAAGACTGCAACGCTGTATTGTGGGTGCTCGCAGAAACCTACCAGGCCTGTGCCTTGTCAGTGAATGTCACGTCGCAAAAACCAGTAGAAGGCCGCGTTGCAGGTGAAACCTTTTTCAGGTACAAGCAAGAATTTTAGCGCAGCTAACCAATCCCGTTATTTACATTTTGCTTGCCTGCCTGCCGTGGATTATTCTAGGCTTTTTTCCCAGCTCGCAGCATTGTATCCACTGATCGTCTGCTTGCGGTAGGTACAGTTGGAAGCAGCCAATATGATCAGACATAAGGCCTTGCCCATAAGCATTCCCCAACCTCCAAGAACTGAACCTACCTGCCTGAATTGTAAGTAGCTACCTTCATGTTCTCCATGAAACAACTGAGCGTACCTTTTTAAAAAAATGTCGGCAGCAGCAGCGACCAATGAGATTTTGTAGGCCACCGCTTTCCCCTTACTGGCTGAATAAAATAGCAGTTCGGTGGAACATCCAATTTATCTGGCTGCTGTGGCTTCTTGGGAAGACAGCCTAGTACATGTTTGCCAACTTCCAACTCCAATGGAGACTGACTGTAAATGGCAGCCGTGCTATAATATATATGGTTCCAAGCTGTACGTGTCATAATAGAGCCTTAATGACATCACGATGCAGCTTTAACTGTCAGACATCCAGGCTTATTGCATACAGTCTCTGTCTATCTATCTATCTATCTATCTATCTATCTATCTGTCCCTGTGTATAGATAAATATCTATATAAATATATAGAAATACATATATATAGATATAGATTTTTATGGATATCTAGCTAAATATATGGATGTATGCATATATAGCTATATAGTTATGGAAGGCTAAAAAATGACGTACCCTGCGTATAATTTCTTCAGCCTATGATGCTTTTTATCTTTATTATTCTTAGTATCGCTATGAATGTCATCTCAGGAGAAGGCTATAATACACCACAAGAGTTTTAAACGAATCTTGCTAATTTTAGGTAAAAAAAAGAGTTCTGCACAGATTTGAAGACTGCAACGCTGTATTGTGGGTGCTCGCAGAAACCTACCAGCGCCTGTGCCTTGTCAGTGAATGTCACGTCGCAAAAACCAGTAGAAGGCCGCGTTGCAGGTGAAACCTTTTTCAGGTACAAGCAAGAATTTTAGCGCAGCTAACCAATCCCGTTATTTACATTTTGCTTGCCTGCCTGCCGTGGATTATTCTAGGCTTTTTTCCCAGCTCGCAGCATTGTATCCACTGATCGTCTGCTTGCGGTAGGTACAGTTGGAAGCAGCCAATATTATCAGACATAAGGCCTTGCCCATAAGCATTCCCCAACCTCCAAGAACTGAACCTACCTGCCTGAATTGTAAGTAGCTACCTTCATGTTCTCCATGAAACAACTGAGCGTACCTTTTTAAAAAAATGTCGGCAGCAGCAGCGACCAATGAGATTTTGTAGGCCACCGCTTTCCCCTTACTGGCTGAATAAAATAGCAGTTCGGTGGAACATCCAATTTATCTGGCTGCTGTGGCTTCTTGGGAAGACAGCCTAGTACATGTTTGCCAACTTCCAACTCCAATGGAGACTGACTGTAAATGGCAGCCGTGCTATAATATATATGGTTCCAAGCTGTACGTGTCATACTAGAGCCTTAATGACATCACGATGCAGCTTTAACTGTCAGACATCCAGGCTTATTGCATACAGTCTCTGTCTATCTATCTATCTATCTATCTATCTATCTATCTATCTATCTATCTATCTATCTGTCCCTGTGTATAGATAAATATCTATATAAATATATAGAAATACATATATATCGATATAGATTTTTATGGATATCTAGCTAAATATATGGATGTATGCATATATAGCTATATAGTTATGGAAGGCTAAAAAATGACGTACCCTGCGTATAATTTCTTCAGCCTATGATGCTTTTTATCTTTATTATTCTTAGTATCGCTATGAATGTCATCTCAGGAGAAGGCTATAATACACCACAAGAGTTTTAAGCGAATCTTGCTAATTTTAGGTAAAAAAAAGAGTTCTGCACAGATTTGAAGACTGCAACGCTGTATTGTGGGTGCTCGCAGAAACCTACCAGGCCTGTGCCTTGTCAGTGAATGTCACGTCGCAAAAACCAGTAGAAGGCCGCGTTGCAGGTGAAACCTTTTTCAGGTACAAGCAAGAATTTTAGCGCAGCTAACCAATCCCGTTATTTACATTTTGCTTGCCTGCCTGCCGTGGATTATTCTAGGCTTTTTTCCCAGCTCGCAGCATTGTATCCACTGATCGTCTGCTTGCGGTAGGTACAGTTGGAAGCAGCCAATATGATCAGACATAAGGCCTTGCCCATAAGCATTCCCCAACCTCCAAGAACTGAACCTACCTGCCTGAATTGTAAGTAGCTACCTTCATGTTCTCCATGAAACAACTGAGCGTACCTTTTTAAAAAAATGTCGGCAGCAGCAGCGACCAATGAGATTTTGTAGGCCACCGCTTTCCCCTTACTGGCTGAATAAAATAGCAGTTCGGTGGAACATCCAATTTATCTGGCTGCTGTGGCTTCTTGGGAAGACAGCCTAGTACATGTTTGCCAACTTCCAACTCCAATGGAGACTGACTGTAAATGGCAGCCGTGCTATAATATATATGGTTCCAAGCTGTACGTGTCATAATAGAGCCTTAATGACATCACGATGCAGCTTTAACTGTCAGACATCCAGGCTTATTGCATACAGTCTCTGTCTATCTATCTATCTATCTATCTATCTATCTATCTATCTATCTATCTATCTGTCCCTGTGTATAGATAAATATCTATATAAATATATAGAAATACATATATATAGATATAGATTTTTATGGATATCTAGCTAAATATATGGATGTATGCATATATAGCTATATAGTTATGGAAGGCTAAAAAATGACGTACCCTGCGTATAATTTCTTCAGCCTATGATGCTTTTTATCTTTATTATTCTTAGTATCGCTATGAATGTCATCTCAGGAGAAGGCTATAATACACCACAAGAGTTTTAAACGAATCTTGCTAATTTTAGGTAAAAAAAAGAGTTCTGCACAGATTTGAAGACTGCAACGCTGTATTGTGGGTGCTCGCAGAAACCTACCAGCGCCTGTGCCTTGTCAGTGAATGTCACGTCGCAAAAACCAGTAGAAGGCCGCGTTGCAGGTGAAACCTTTTTCAGGTACAAGCAAGAATTTTAGCGCAGCTAACCAATCCCGTTATTTACATTTTGCTTGCCTGCCTGCCGTGGATTATTCTAGGCTTTTTTCCCAGCTCGCAGCATTGTATCCACTGATCGTCTGCTTGCGGTAGGTACAGTTGGAAGCAGCCAATATTATCAGACATAAGGCCTTGCCCATAAGCATTCCCCAACCTCCAAGAACTGAACCTACCTGCCTGAATTGTAAGTAGCTACCTTCATGTTCTCCATGAAACAACTGAGCGTACCTTTTTAAAAAAATGTCGGCAGCAGCAGCGACCAATGAGATTTTGTAGGCCACCGCTTTCCCCTTACTGGCTGAATAAAATAGCAGTTCGGTGGAACATCCAATTTATCTAGCTGCTGTGGCTTCTTGGGAAGACAGCCTAGTACATGTTTGCCAACTTCCAACTCCAATGGAGACTGACTGTAAATGGCAGCCGTGCTATAATATATATGGTTCCAAGCTGTACGTGTCATACTAGAGCCTTAATGACATCACGATGCAGCTTTAACTGTCAGACATCCAGGCTTATTGCATACAGTCTCTGTCTATCTATCTATCTATCTATCTATCTATCTGTCCCTGTGTATAGATAAATATCTATATAAATATATAGAAATACATATATATCGATATAGATTTTTATGGATATCTAGCTAAATATATGGATGTATGCATATATAGCTATATAGTTATGGAAGGCTAAAAAATGACGTACCCTGCGTATAATTTCTTCAGCCTATGATGCTTTTTATCTTTATTATTCTTAGTATCGCTATGAATGTCATCTCAGGAGAAGGCTATAATACACCACAAGAGTTTTAAGCGAATCTTGCTAATTTTAGGTAAAAAAAAGAGTTCTGCACAGATTTGAAGACTGCAACGCTGTATTGTGGGTGCTCGCAGAAACCTACCAGGCCTGTGCCTTGTCAGTGAATGTCACGTCGCAAAAACCAGTAGAAGGCCGCGTTGCAGGTGAAACCTTTTTCAGGTACAAGCAAGAATTTTAGCGCAGCTAACCAATCCCGTTATTTACATTTTGCTTGCCTGCCTGCCGTGGATTATTCTAGGCTTTTTTCCCAGCTCGCAGCATTGTATCCACTGATCGTCTGCTTGCGGTAGGTACAGTTGGAAGCAGCCAATATGATCAGACATAAGGCCTTGCCCATAAGCATTCCCCAACCTCCAAGAACTGAACCTACCTGCCTGAATTGTAAGAAGCTACCTTCATGTTCTCCATGAAACAACTGAGCGTACCTTTTTAAAAAAATGTCGGCAGCAGCAGCGACCAATGAGATTTTGTAGGCCACCCGCTTTCCCCTTACTGGCTGAATAAAATAGCAGTTCGGTGGAACATCCAATTTATCTGGCTGCTGTGGCTTCTTGGGAAGACAGCCTAGTACATGTTTGCCAACTTCCAACTCCAATGGAGACTGACTGTAAATGGCAGCCGTGCTATAATATATATGGTTCCAAGCTGTACGTGTCATAATAGAGCCTTAATGACATCACGATGCAGCTTTAACTGTCAGACATCCAGGCTTATTGCATACAGTCTCTGTCTATCTATCTATCTATCTATCTATCTATCTATCTATCTATCTATCTATCTATCTATCTGTCCCTGTGTATAGATAAATATCTATATAAATATATAGAAAATACATATATATCGATATAGATTTTTATGGATATCTAGCTAAATATATGGATGTATGCATATATAGCTATATAGTTATGGAAGGCTAAAAAATGACGTACCCTGCGTATAATTTCTTCAGCCTATGATGCTTTTTTATCTTTATTATTCTTAGTATCGCTATGAATGTCATCTCAGGAGAAGGCTATAATACACCACAAGAGTTTTAAGCGAATCTTGCTAATTTTAGGTAAAAAAAAGAGTTCTGCACAGATTTGAAGACTGCAACGCTGTATTGTGGGGTGCTCGCAGAAACCTACCAGGCCTGTGCCTTGTCAGTGAATGTCACGTCGCAAAAACCAGTAGAAGGCCGCGTTGCAGGTGAAACCTTTTTCAGGTACAAGCAAGAATTTTAGCGCAGCTAACCAATCCCGTTATTTACATTTTGCTTGCCTGCCTGCCGTGGATTATTCTAGGCTTTTTTCCCAGCTCGCAGCATTGTATCCACTGATCGTCTGCTTGCGGTAGGTACAGTTGGAAGCAGCCAATATGATCAGACATAAGGCCTTGCCCATAAGCATTCCCCAACCTCCAAGAACTGAACCTACCTGCCTGAATTGTAAGTAGCTACCTTCATGTTCTCCATGAAACAACTGAGCGTACCTTTTTAAAAAAATGTCGGCAGCAGCAAGCGACCCAATGAGAATTTTGTAGGCCACCGCTTTCCCCTTACTGGCTGAATAAAATAGCAGTTCGGTGGAACATCCAATTTATCTGGCTGCTGTGGCTTCTTGGGAAGACAGCCTAGTACATGTTTGCCAACTTCCAACTCCAATGGAGACTGACTGTAAATGGCAGCCGTGCTATAATATATATGGTTCCAAGCTGTACGTGTCATAATAGAGCCTTAATGACATCACGATGCAGCTTTAACTGTCAGACATCCAGGCTTATTGCATACAGTCTCTGTCTATCTATCTATCTATCTATCTATCTATCTATCTATCTGTCCCTGTGTATAGATAAATATCTATATAAATATATAGAAATACATATATATAGATATAGATTTTTATGGATATCTAGCTAAATATATGGATGTATGCATATATAGCTATATAGTTATGGAAGGCTAAAAAAATGACGTACCCTGCGTATAATTTCTTCAGCCTATGATGCTTTTTATCTTTATTATTCTTAGTATCGCTATGAATGTCATCTCAGGAGAAGGCTATAATACACCACAAGAGTTTTAAACGAATCTTGCTAATTTTAGGTAAAAAAAAGAGTTCTGCACAGATTTGAAGACTGCAACGCTGTATTGTGGGTGCTCGCAGAAACCTCTACCAGCGCCTGTGCCTTGTCAGTGAATGTCACGTCGCAAAAACCAGTAGAAGGCCGCGTTGCAGGTGAAACCTTTTTCAGGTACAAGCAAGAATTTTAGCGCAGCTAACCAATCCCGTTATTTACATTTTGCTTGCCTGCCTGCCGTGGATTATTCTAGGCTTTTTTTCCCAGCTCGCAGCATTGTATCCACTGATCGTCTGCTTGCGGTAGGTACAGTTGGAAGCAGCCAATATTATCAGACATAAGGCCTTGCCCATAAGCATTCCCCAACCTCCAAGAACTGAACCTACCTGCCTGAATTGTAAGTAGCTACCTTCATGTTCTCCATGAAACAACTGAGCGTACCTTTTTAAAAAAATGTCGGCAGCAGCAGCGACCAATGAGATTTTGTAGGCCACCGCTTTCCCCTTACTGGCTGAATAAAATAGCAGTTCGGTGGAACATCCAATTTATCTGGCTGCTGTGGCTTCTTGGGAAGACAGCCTAGTACATGTTTGCCAACTTCCAACTCCAATGGAGACTGACTGTAAATGGCAGCCGTGCTATAATATATATGGTTCCAAGCTGTACGTGTCATACTAGAGCCTTAATGACATCACGATGCAGCTTTAACTGTCAGACATCCAGGCTTATTGCATACAGTCTCTGTCTATCTATCTATCTATCTATCTATCTATCTATCTATCTATCTATCTATCTATCTGTCCCTGTGTATAGATAAATATCTATATAAATATATAGAAATACATATATATCGATATAGATTTTTATGGATATCTAGCTAAATATATGGATGTATGCATATATAGCTATATAGTTATGGAAGGCTAAAAAATGACGTACCCTGCGTATAATTTCTTCAGCCTATGATGCTTTTTATCTTTATTATTCTTAGTATCGCTATGAATGTCATCTCAGGAGAAGGCTATAATACACCACAAGAGTTTTAAGCGAATCTTGCTAATTTTAGGTAAAAAAAAGAGTTCTGCACAGATTTGAAGACTGCAACGCTGTATTGTGGGTGCTCGCAGAAACCTACCAGGCCTGTGCCTTGTCAGTGAATGTCACGTCGCAAAAACCAGTAGAAGGCCGCGTTGCAGGTGAAACCTTTTTCAGGTACAAGCAAGAATTTTAGCGCAGCTAACCAATCCCGTTATTTACATTTTGCTTGCCTGCCTGCCGTGGATTATTCTAGGCTTTTTTCCCAGCTCGCAGCATTGTATCCACTGATCGTCTGCTTGCGGTAGGTACAGTTGGAAGCAGCCAATATGATCAGACATAAGGCCTTGCCCATAAGCATTCCCCAACCTCCAAGAACTGAACCTACCTGCCTGAATTGTAAGTAGCTACCTTCATGTTCTCCATGAAACAACTGAGCGTACCTTTTTAAAAAAAAGTCGGCAGCAGCAGCGACCAATGAGATTTTGTAGGCCACCGCTTTCCCCTTACTGGCTGAATAAAATAGCAGTTCGGTGGAACATCCAATTTATCTGGCTGCTGTGGCTTCTTGGGAAGACAGCCTAGTACATGTTTGCCAACTTCCAACTCCAATGGAGACTGACTGTAAATGGCAGCCGTGCTATAATATATATGGTTCCAAGCTGTACGTGTCATAATAGAGCCTTAATGACATCACGATGCAGCTTTAAACTGTCAGACATCCAGGCTTATTGCATACAGTCTCTGTCTATCTATCTATCTATCTATCTATCTATCTATCTGTCCCTGTGTATAGATAAATATCTATATAAATATATAGAAATACATATATATAGATATAGATTTTTATGGATATCTAGCTAAATATATGGATGTATGCATATATAGCTATATAGTTATGGAAGGCTAAAAAATGACGTACCCTGCGTATAATTTCTTCAGCCTATGATGCTTTTTATCTTTATTATTCTTAGTATCGCTATGAATGTCATCTCAGGAGAAGGCTATAATACACCACAAGAGTTTTAAACGAATCTTGCTAATTTTAGGTAAAAAAAAGAGTTCTGCACAGATTTGAAGACTGCAACGCTGTATTGTGGGTGCTCGCAGAAACCTACCAGCACCTGTGCCTTGTCAGTGAATTGTCACGTCGCAAAAACCAGTAGAAGGCCGCGTTGCAGGTGAAACCTTTTTCAGGTACAAGCAAGAATTTTAGCGCAGCTAACCAATCCCGTTATTTACATTTTGCTTGCCTGCCTGCCGTGGATTATTCTAGGCTTTTTTCCCAGCTCGCAGCATTGTACTCCACTGATCGTCTGCTTGCGGTAGGTACAGTTGGAAGCAGCCAATATTATCAGACATAAGGCTTTGCCCATAAGCATTCCCCAACCTCCAAGAACTGAACCTACCTGCCTGAATTGTAAGTAGCTACCTTCATGTTCTCCATGAAACAACTGAGCGTACCTTTTTAAAAAAATGTCGGCAGCAGCAGCGACCAATGAGATTTTGTAGGCCACCGCTTTCCCCCTTACTGGCTGAGAATAAAATAGCAGTTCGGTG
This sequence comes from Eleutherodactylus coqui, assembly GCF_035609145.1. Lineage (NCBI taxonomy): Eukaryota > Metazoa > Chordata > Amphibia > Anura > Eleutherodactylidae > Eleutherodactylus > Eleutherodactylus coqui. The sequence goes on along the minus strand of NW_027102585.1, from coordinate 150 downwards.
GAACATCCAATTTATCTGGCTGCTGTGGCTTCTTGGGAAGACAGCCTAGTACATGTTTGCCAACTTCCAACTCCAATGGAGACTGACTGTAAATGGCAGCCGTGCTATAATATATATGGTTCCAAGCTGTACGTGTCATACTAGAGCCTA
>NW_027102584.1:0-65381 GCF_035609145.1 Eleutherodactylus coqui | reverse complement strand
TTCTCTTAGAAGGCCACCAACACACAATAATGCATCTTTAACGACTGTCCACTTCCATGGTCATCCTCTTCATAGGCCAGTCACCTTAAAGTATTGCCAATTTTAACGTTCCGTAAGCTCCCAGGTCCCCCTCTTAAAGGGCCAGTACACTTAAAATGCTGTTGTTTCGAGGGTATGTACCACAACCCTTGTCAACCTCCTAAAGGACATAATTCCCTAATTTGTCCCTCTTCAAGGGTATGTCCACTTCAGGTGTCTGCCTCTTAAAGGGCAGTCCGCAAAACATGTCAACCATGTTCAAGTGGCTTTCAACTTCATAAGCCACATTGACAATTCCAAGGTCTGTCCATCCCCCAGGGTTGTCTCTTAGAAGGCACCCACACACAATAATGCATCTTTAAGGACTGTCCCACTTCCATGGTCATCCTCTTCATAGGCCAGTCACCTTAAAGTATTGCCAATTTTAAACGGTCCGTAAGCTTCCCAGGTCCACCTTTAAAGGGCCAGTACACTTAAAAATGCTGTTGTTTCGAGGGTTTGTACACAACCCTGGTCAACCTCTTAAAGGACATAATTCCCTAAATTTGTCACTCTTCAAGGGTTTGTCCACTTCTAGGGTCTGCCTCTTAAAGGCCAGTCGCAAAACATGTCACATGTTCAAGTGGCTTTCCACTTCATAAGCCACATTGACATTTCCAAAGGTCTGTCCATTCCCCAGGGTTGTCTCTTAGAAGGCCACCCACACCAATAATGCATCTTTAAGGACTGTCCACTTCCATGGTCATCCTCTTCATAGGCCAGTCACCTTAAAGTTATTGCCAATTTTAAAGGTCCGTAAGCTTCCCAGGTCCACCTCTTAAAGGGCCAGTACACTTAAAATGCTGTTGTTTCGAGGGTTTGTACACAACCCTGGTCAACCTCTTAAAGGACATAATCCCTAAATTTGTCACCTCTTCAAGGGTTTGTCCACTTCTAGGGTCTGCCTCTTAAAAGGGCCAGTCCGCAAAACATGTCACATGTTCAAGTGGCTTTCACTTCATAAGCCACATTGACATTTCCAAAGGTCTGTCCATTCCCAGGGTTGTCTCTTAGAAGGCCACCCACACACAATAATGCATCTTTAAGGACTGTCCACTTCCATGGTCATCCTCTTCATAGGCCAGTCACCTTAAAGTATTGCCAATTTTAAAGGTCCGTAAGCTTCCCAGGTCCACCTCTTAAGGGCCAGTACACTTAAAATGCTGTTGTTTCGAGGGTTTGTACACAACCCTGGTCAACCTCTTAAAGGACATAATTCCCTAAATTTGTCACCTCTTCAAGGGTTTGTCCACTTCTAGGGTCTGCCTCTTAAAGGGCCAGTCCGCAAAACATGTCACATGTTCAAGTGGCTTTCCACTTCATAAGCCACATTGACATTTCCAAAGGTCTGTCCATTCCCAGGGTTGTCTCTTAGAAGGCCACCCACACACAATAATGCATCTTTAAGGACTGTCCACTTCCATGGTCATCCTCTTCATAGGCCAGTCACCTTAAAGTATTGCCAATTTTAAAGGTCCGTAAGCTTCCCAGGTCCACCTCTTAAAGGGCCAGTACACTTAAAATGCTGTTGTTTCGAGGGTTTGTTACACAACCCTGGTCAACCTCTTAAAGGACATAATTCCCTAAATTTGTCACCTCTTCAAGGGTTTGTCCACTTCTAGGGTCTGCCTCTTAAAGGGCCAGTCCGCAAAACATGTCACATGTTCAAGTGGCTTTCCACTTCATAAGCCACATTGACATTTCCAAAGGTCTGTCCATTCCCAGGGTTGTCTCTTAGAAGGCCACCCACACACAATAATGCATCTTTAAGGACTGTCCACTTCCATGGTCATCCTCTTCATAGGCCAGTCACCTTAAAGTATTGCCAATTTTAAAGGTCCGTAAGCTTCCCAGGTCCACCTCTTAAAGGGCCAGTACACTTAAAATGCTGTTGTTTCGAGGGTTTGTACACAACCCTGGTCAACCTCTTAAAGGACATAATTCCCTAAATTTGTCACCTCTTCAAGGGTTTGTCCACTTCTAGGGTCTGCCTCTTAAAGGGCAGTCCGCAAAACATGTCACATGTTCAAGTGGCTTTCCACTTCATAAGCCACATTGACATTTCCAAAGGTCTGTCCATTCCCAGGGTTGTCTCTTAGAAGGCCACCCACACACAATAATGCATCTTTAAGGACTGTCCACTTCCATGGTCATCCTCTTCATAGGCCAGTCACCTTAAAGTATTGCCAATTTTAAAGGTCCGTAAGCTTCCCAGGTCCACCTCTTAAAGGGCCAGTACACTTAAAATGCTGTTGTTTCGAGGGTTTGTACACAACCCTGGTCAACCTCTTAAAGGACATAATTCCCTAAATTTGTCACCTCTTCAAGGGTTTGTCCACTTCTAGGGTCTGCCTCTTAAAGGGCCAGTCCGCAAAACATGTCACATGTTCAAGTGGCTTTCCACTTCATAAGCCACATTGACATTTCCAAAGGTCTGTCCATTCCCAGGGTTGTCTCTTAGAAGGCCACCCACACACAATAATGCATCTTTAAGGACTGTCCACTTCCATGGTCATCCTCTTCATAGGCCAGTCACCTTAAAGTATTGCCAATTTTAAAGGTCCGTAAGCTTCCAGGTCCACCTCTTAAAGGGCCAGTACACTTAAAATGCTGTTGTTTCGAGGGTTTGTACACAACCCTGGTCAACCTCTTAAAGGACATAATTCCCTAAATTTGTCACCTCTTCAAGGGTTTGTCCACTTCTAGGGTCTGCCTCTTAAAGGGCCAGTCCGCAAAACATGTCACATGTTCAAGTGGCTTTCCACTTCATAAGCCACATTGACATTTCCAAAGGTCTGTCCATTCCCAGGGTTGTCTCTTAGAAGGCCACCCACACACAATAATGCATCTTTAAGGACTGTCCACTTCCATGGTCATCCTCTTCATAGGCCAGTCACCTTAAAGTATTGCCAATTTTAAAGGTCCGTAAGCTTCCCAGGTCCACCTCTTAAAGGGCCAGTACACTTAAAATGCTGTTGTTTCGAGGGTTTGTACACAACCCTGGTCAACCTCTTAAAGGACATAATTCCCTAAATTTGTCACCTCTTCAAGGGTTTGTCCACTTCTAGGGTCTGCCTCTTAAAGGGCCAGTCCGCAAAACATGTCACATGTTCAAGTGGCTTTCCACTTCATAAGCCACATTGACATTTCCAAAGGTCTGTCCATTCCCAGGGTTGTCTCTTAGAAGGCCACCCACACACAATAATGCATCTTTAAGGACTGTCCACTTCCATGGTCATCCTCTTCATAGGCAGTCACCTTAAAGTATTGCCAATTTTAAAGGTCCGTAAGCTTCCCAGGTCCACCTCTTAAAGGGCCAGTACACTTAAAATGCTGTTGTTTCGAGGGTTTGTACACAACCCTGGTCAACCTCTTAAAGGACATAATTCCCTAAATTTGTCACCTCTTCAAGGGTTTGTCCACTTCTAGGGTCTGCCTCTTAAAGGGCCAGTCCGCAAAACATGTCACATGTTCAAGTGGCTTTCCACTTCATAAGCCACATTGACATTTCCAAAGGTCTGTCCATTCCCAGGGTTGTCTCTTAGAAGGCCACCCACACACAATAATGCATCTTTAAGGACTGTCCACTTCCATGGTCATCCTCTTCATAGGCCAGTCACCTTAAAGTATTGCCAATTTTAAAGGTCCGTAAGCTTCCCAGGTCCACCTCTTAAAGGGCCAGTACACTTAAAATGCTGTTGTTTCGAGGTTTGTACACAACCCTGGTCAACCTCTTAAAGGACATAATTCCCTAAATTTGTCACCTCTTCAAGGGTTTGTCCACTTCTAGGGTCTGCCTCTTAAAGGGCCAGTCCGCAAAACATGTCACATGTTCAAGTGGCTTTCCACTTCATAAGCCACATTGACATTTCCAAAGGTCTGTCAATTCCCAGGGTTGTCTCTTAGAAGGCTACCCACACACAATAATGCATCTTTAAGGACTGTCCACTTCCATGGTCATCCTCTTCATAGGCCAGTCACCTTAAAGTATTGCCAATTTTAAAGGTCCGTAAGCTTCCCAGGTCCACCTCTTAAAGGGCCAGTACACTTAAAATGCTGTTGTTTCGAGGGTTTGTACACAACCCTGGTCAACCTCTTAAAGGACATAATTCCCTAAATTTGTCACCTCTTCAAGGGTTTGTCCACTTCTAGGGTCTGCCTCTTAAAGGGCCAGTCCGCAAAACATGTCACATGTTCAAGTGGCTTTCCACTTCATAAGCCACATTGACATTTCCAAAGGTCTGTCCATTCCCAGGGTTGTCTCTTAGAAGGCCACCCACACACAATAATGCATCTTTAAGGACTGTCCACTTCCATGGTCATCCTCTTCATAGGCCAGTCACCTTAAAGTATTGCCAATTTTAACGGTCCGTAAGCTTCCCAGGTCCACCTCTTAAAGGGCCAGTACACTTAAAATGCTGTTGTTTCGAGGGTTTGTACACAACCCTGGTCAACCTCTTAAAGGACATAATTCCCTAAATGTGTCACCTCTTCAAGCGTTTGTCCACTTCTAGGGTCTGCCTCTTAAAGGGTCAGTCATCAAAACATGTCACATGTTCAAGTGGCTTTCCACTTCATAAGCCACATTGACATTTCCAAAGGTCTGTCCATTCCCAGGGTTGTCTCTTAGAAGGCCACCCACACACAATAATGCATCTTTAAGGACTGTCCACTTCCATGGTCATCCTCTTCATAGGCCAGTCACCTTAAAGTATTGCCAATTTTAAAGGTCCGTAAGCTTCCCAGGTCCACCTCTTAAAGGCCAGTACACTTAAAATGCTGTTGTTTCGAGGGTTTGTACACAACCCTGGTCAACCTCTTAAAGGACATAATTCCCTAAATTTGTCACCTCTTCAAGGGTTTGTCCACTTCTAGGGTCTGCCTCTTAAAGGGCCAGTCCGCAAAACATGTCACATGTTCAAGTGGCTTTCCACTTCATAAGCACATTGACATTTCCAAAGGTCTGTCCATTCCCAGGGTTGTCTCTTAGAAGGCCACCCACACACAATAATGCATCTTTAAGGACTGTCCACTTCCATGGTCATCCTCTTCATAGGCCAGTCACCTTAAAGTATTGCCAATTTTAAAGGTCCGTAAGCTTCCCAGGTCCACCTCTTAAAGGGCCAGTACACTTAAAATGCTGTTGTTTCAAGGGTTTGTACACAACCCTGGTCAACCTCTTAAAGGACATAATTCCCTAAATTTGTCACCTCTTCAAGGGTTTGTCCACATCTAGGGTCTGCCTCTTAAAGGGCCAGTCATCAAAACATGTCACATGTTCAAGTGGCTTTCCACTTCATAAGCCACATTGACATTTCCAAAGGTCTGTCCATTCCAGGGTTGTCTCTTAGAAGGCCACCCACACACAATAATGCATCTTTAAGGACTGTCCACTTCCATGGTCATCCTCTTCATAGGCCAGTCACCTTAAAGTATTGCCAATTTTAAAGGTCCGTAAGCTTCCCAGGTCCACCTCTTAAAGGCCAGTACACTTAAAATGCTGTTGTTTTGAGGGTTTGTACACAACCCTGGTCAACCTCTTAAAGGACATAATTCCCTAAATTTGTCACCTCTTCAAGGGTTTGTCCACTTCTAGGTCTGCCTCTTAAAGGGCCAGTCCGCAAAACATGTCACATGTTCAAGTGGCTTTCCACTTCATAAGCCACATTGACATTTCCAAAGGTCTGTCCATTCCCAGGGTTGTCTCTTAGAAGGCCACCCACACACAATAATGCATCTTTAAGGACTGTCCACTTCCATGGTCATCCTCTTCATAGGCCAGTCACCTTAAAGTATTGCCAATTTTAAAGGTCCGTAAGCTTCCCAGGTCCACCTCTTAAAGGGCCAGTACACTTAAAATGCTGTTGTTTCGAGGGTTTGTACACAACCCTGGTCAACCTCTTAAAGGACATAATTCCCTAAATTTGTCACCTCTTCAAGGGTTTGTCCACATCTAGGGTCTGCCTCTTAAAGGGCCAGTCCGCAAAACATGTCACATGTTCAAGTGGCTTTCCACTTCATAAGCCACATTGACATTTCCAAAGGTCTGTCCATTCCCAGGGTTGTCTCTTAGAAGGCCACCCACACACAATAATGCATCTTTAAGGACTGTCCACTTCCATGGTCATCCTCTTCATAGGCCAGTCACCTTAAAGTATTGCCAATTTTAAAGGTCCGTAAGCTTCCCAGGTCCACCTCTTAAAGGGCCAGTACACTTAAAATGCTGTTGTTTCGAGGGTTTGTACACAACCCTGGTCAACCTCTTAAAGGACATAATTCCCTAAATTTGTCACCTCTTCAAGGGTTTGTCCACTTCTAGGGTCTGCCTCTTAAAGGGCCAGTCCGCAAAACATGTCACATGTTCAAGTGGCTTTCCACTTCATAAGCCACATTGACATTTCCAAAGGTCTGTCCATTCCCAGGGTTGTCTCTTAGAAGGCCACCCACACACAATAATGCATCTTTAAGGACTGTCCACTTCCATGGTCATCCTCTTCATAGGCCAGTCACCTTAAAGTATTGCCAATTTTAAAGGTCCGTAAGCTTCCAGGTCCACCTCTTAAAGGGCCAGTACACTTAAAATGCTGTTGTTTCGAGGGTTTGTACACAACCCTGGTCAACCTCTTAAAGGACATAATTCCCTAAATTTGTCACCTCTTCAAGGGTTTGTCCACTTCTAGGGTCTGCCTCTTAAAGGGCCAGTCCGCAAAACATGTCACATGTTCAAGTGGCTTTCCACTTCATAAGCCACATTGACATTTCCAAAGGTCTGTCCATTCCCAGGGTTGTCTCTTAGAAGGCCACCCACACACAATAATGCATCTTTAAGGACTGTCCACTTCCATGGTCATCCTCTTCATAGGCCAGTCACCTTAAAGTATTGCCAATTTTAAAGGTCCGTAAGCTTCCCAGGTCCACCTCTTAAAGGGCCAGTACACTTAAAATGCTGTTGTTTCGAGGGTTTGTACACAACCCTGGTCAACCTCTTAAAGGACATAATTCCCTAAATTTGTCACCTCTTCAAGGGTTTGTCCACTTCTAGGGTCTGCCTCTTAAAGGGCCAGTCCGCAAAACATGTCACATGTTCAAGTGGCTTTCCACTTCATAAGCCACATTGACATTTCCAAAGGTCTGTCCATTCCCAGGGTTGTCTCTTAGAAGGCCACCCACACACAATAATGCATCTTTAAGGACTGTCCACTTCATGGTCATCCTCTTCATAGGCCAGTCACCTTAAAGTATTGCCAATTTTAAAGGTCCGTAAGCTTCCCAGGTCCACCTCTTAAAGGGCCAGTACACTTAAAATGCTGTTGTTTCGAGGGTTTGTACACAACCCTGGTCAACCTCTTAAAGGACATAATTCCCTAAATTTGTCACCTCTTCAAGGGTTTGTCCACTTCTAGGGTCTGCCTCTTAAAGGGCCAGTCCGCAAAACATGTCACATGTTCAAGTGGCTTTCCACTTCATAAGCCACATTGACATTTCCAAAGGTCTGTCCATTCCCAGGTTGTCTCTTAGAAGGCCACCCACACACAATAATGCATCTTTAAGGACTGTCCACTTCCATGGTCATCCTCTTCATAGGCCAGTCACCTTAAAGTATTGCCAATTTTAAAGGTCCGTAAGCTTCCCAGGTCCACCTCTTAAAGGGCCAGTACACTTAAAATGCTGTTGTTTCGAGGGTTTGTACACAACCCTGGTCAACCTCTTAAAGGACATAATTCCCTAAATTTGTCACCTCTTCAAGGGTTTGTCCACTTCTAGGGTCTGCCTCTTAAAGGGCCAGTCCGCAAAACATGTCACATGTTCAAGTGGCTTTCCACTTCATAAGCACATTGACATTTCCAAAGGTCTGTCCATTCCCAGGGTTGTCTCTTAGAAGGCCACCCACACACAATAATGCATCTTTAAGGACTGTCCACTTCCATGGTCATCCTCTTCATAGGCCAGTCACCTTAAAGTATTGCCAATTTTAAAGGTCCGTAAGCTTCCCAGGTCCACCTCTTAAAGGGCCAGTACACTTAAAATGCTGTTGTTTCGAGGGTTTGTACACAACCCTGGTCAACCTCTTAAAGGACATAATTCCCTAAATTTGTCACCTCTTCAAGGTTTGTCCACTTCTAGGGTCTGCCTCTTAAAGGGCCAGTCCGCAAAACATGTCACATGTTCAAGTGGCTTTCCACTTCATAAGCCACATTGACATTTCCAAAGGTCTGTCCATTCCAGGGTTGTCTCTTAGAAGGCCACCCACACACAATAATGCATCTTTAAGGACTGTCCACTTCCATGGTCATCCTCTTCATAGGCCAGTCACCTTAAAGTATTGCCAATTTTAAAGGTCCGTAAGCTTCCCAGGTCCACCTCTTAAAGGGCCAGTACACTTAAAATGCTGTTGTTTCGAGGGTTTGTACACAACCCTGGTCAACCTCTTAAAGGACATAATTCCCTAAATTTGTCACCTCTTCAAGGGTTTGTCCACTTCTAGGGTCCTGCCTCTTAAAGGGCCAGTCCGCAAAACATGTCACATGTTCAAGTGGCTTTCCACTTCATAAGCCACATTGACATTTCCAAAGGTCTGTCCATTCCCAGGGTTGTCTCTTAGAAGGCCACCCACACACAATAATGCATCTTTAAGGACTGTCCACTTCCATGGTCATCCTCTTCATAGGCCAGTCACCTTAAAGTATTGCCAATTTTAAAGGTCCGTAAGCTTCCCAGGTCCACCTCTTAAAGGGCCAGTACACTTAAAATGCTGTTGTTTCGAGGGTTTGTACACAACCCTGGTCAACCTCTTAAAGGACATAATTCCCTAAATTTGTCACCTCTTCAAGGGTTTGTCCACTTCTAGGGTCTGCCTCTTAAAGGGCCAGTCCGCAAAACATGTCACATGTTCAAGTGGCTTTCCACTTCATAAGCCACATTGACATTTCCAAAGGTCTGTCCATTCCCAGGGTTGTCTCTTAGAAGGCCACCCACACACAATAATGCATCTTTAAGGACTGTCCACTTCCATGGTCATCCTCTTCATAGGCCAGTCACCTTAAAGTATTGCCAATTTTAAAGGTCCGTAAGCTTCCCAGGTCCACCTCTTAAAGGGCCAGTACACTTAAAATGCTGTTGTTTCGAGGGTTTGTACACAACCCTGGTCAACCTCTAAAGGACATAATTCCCTAAATTTGTCACCTCTTCAAGGGTTTGTCCACTTCTAGGGTCTGCCTCTTAAAGGGCCAGTCCGCAAAACATGTCACATGTTCAAGTGGCTTTCCACTTCATAAGCCACATTGACATTTCCAAAGGTCTGTCCATTCCCAGGGTTGTCTCTTAGAAGGCCACCCACACACAATAATGCATCTTTAAGGGACTGTCCACTTCCATGGTCATCCTCTTCATAGGCCAGTCACCTTAAAGTATTGCCAATTTTAAAGGTCCGTAAGCTTCCCAGGTCCACCTCTTAAAGGGCCAGTACACTTAAAATGCTGTTGTTTCGAGGGTTTGTACACAACCCTGGTCAACCTCTTAAAGGACATAATTCCCTAAATTTGTCACCTCTTCAAGGGTTTGTCCACTTCTAGGGTCTGCCTCTTAAAGGGCCAGTCCGCAAAACATGTCACATGTTCAAGTGGCTTTCCCACTTCATAAGCCACATTGACATTTCCAAAGGTCTGTCCATTCCCAGGGTTGTCTCTTAGAAGGCCACCCACACACAATAATGCATCTTTAAGGACTGTCCACTTCCATGGTCATCCTCTTCATAGGCCAGTCACCTTAAAGTATTGCCAATTTTAAAGGTCCGTAAGCTTCCCAGGTCCACCTCTTAAAGGGCCAGTACACTTAAAATGCTGTTGTTTCGAGGGTTTGTACACAACCCTGGTCAACCTCTTAAAGGACATAATTCCCTAAATTTGTCACCTCTTCAAGGGTTTGTCCACTTCTAGGGTCTGCCTCTTAAAGGGCCAGTCCGCAAAACATGTCACATGTTCAAGTGGCTTTCACTTCATAAGCCACATTGACATTTCCAAAGGTCTGTCCATTCCAGGGTTGTCTCTTAGAAGGCCACCCACACACAATAATGCATCTTTAAGGACTGTCCACTTCCATGGTCATCCTCTTCATAGGCCAGTCACCTTAAAGTATTGCCAATTTTAAAGGTCCGTAAGCTTCCCAGGTCCACCTCTTAAAGGGCCAGTACACTTAAAATGCTGTTGTTTCGAGGGTTTGTACACAACCCTGGTCAACCTCTTAAAGGACATAATTCCCTAAATTTGTCACCTCTTCAAGGGTTTGTCCACTTCTAGGGTCTGCCTCTTAAAGGGCCAGTCCGCAAAACATGTCACATGTTCAAGTGGCTTTCCACTTCATAAGCCACATTGACATTTCCAAAGGTCTGTCCATTCCCAGGGTTGTCTCTTAGAAGGCCACCCACACACAATAATGCATCTTTAAGGACTGTCCACTTCCATGGTCATCCTCTTCATAGGCCAGTCACCTTAAAGTATTGCCAATTTTAAAGGTCCGTAAGCTTCCCAGGTCCACCTCTTAAAGGGCCAGTACACTTAAAATGCTGTTGTTTCGAGGGTTTGTACACAACCCTGGTCAACCTCTTAAAGGACATAATTCCCTAAATTTGTCACCTCTTCAAGGGTTTGTCCACTTCTAGGGTCTGCCTCTTAAAGGGCCAGTCCGCAAAACATGTCACATGTTCAAGTGGCTTTCCACTTCATAAGCCACATTGACATTTCCAAAGGTCTGTCCATTCCCAGGGTTGTCTCTTAGAAGGCCACCCACACACAATAATGCATCTTTAAGGACTGTCCACTTCCATGGTCATCCTCTTCATAGGCCAGTCACCTTAAAGTATTGCCAATTTTAAAGGTCCGTAAGCTTCCCAGGTCCACCTCTTAAAGGGCCAGTACACTTAAAATGCTGTTGTTTCGAGGGTTTGTACACAACCCTGGTCAACCTCTTAAAGGACATAATTCCCTAAATTTGTCACCTCTTCAAGGGTTTGTCCACTTCTAGGGTCTGCCTCTTAAAGGGCCAGTCCGCAAAACATGTCACATGTTCAAGTGGCTTTCCACTTCATAAGCCACATTGACATTTCCAAAGGTCTGTCCATTCCCAGGGTTGTCTCTTAGAAGGCCACCCACACACAATAATGCATCTTTAAGGACTGTCCACTTCCATGGTCATCCTCTTCATAGGCCAGTCACCTTAAAGTATTGCCATTTTAAAGGTCCGTAAGCTTCCAGGTCCACCTCTTAAAGGGCCAGTACACTTAAAATGCTGTTGTTTCGAGGGTTTGTACACAACCCTGGTCAACCTCTTAAAGGACATAATTCCCTAAATTTGTCACCTCTTCAAGGGTTTGTCCACTTCTAGGGTCTGCTCTTAAGGGCCAGTCCGCAAAACATGTCACATGTTCAAGTGGCTTTCCACTTCATAAGCCACATTGACATTTCCAAAGGTCTGTCCATTCCAGGGTTGTCTCTTAGAAGGCCACCCACACACAATAATGCATCTTTAAGGGACTGTCCACTTCCATGGTCATCCTCTTCATAGGCCAGTCACCTTAAAGTATTGCCAATTTTAACGGTCCGTAAGCTTCCCAGGTCCACCTCTTAAAGGGCCAGTACACTTAAAATGCTGTTGTTTCGAGGGTTTGTACACAACCCTGGTCAACCTCTTAAAGGACATAATTCCCTAAATTTGTCACCTCTTCAAGGGTTTGTCCACTTCTAGGGTCTGCCTCTTAAAGGGCCAGTCCGCAAAACATGTCACATGTTCAAGTGGCTTTCCACTTCATAAGCCACATTGACATTTCCAAAGGTCTGTCCATTCCCAGGGTTGTCTCTTAGAAGGCCACCCACACACAATAATGCATCTTTAAGGACTGTCCACTTCCATGGTCATCCTCTTCATAGGCCAGTCACCTTAAAGTATTGCCAATTTTAAAGGTCCGTAAGCTTCCCAGGTCCACCTCTTAAAGGGCCAGTACACTTAAAATGCTGTTGTTTCGAGGGTTTGTACACAACCCTGGTCAACCTCTTAAAGGACATAATTCCCTAAATTTGTCACCTCTTCAAGGGTTTGTCCACTTCTAGGGTCTGCCTCTTAAAGGGCCAGTCCGCAAAACATGTCACATGTTCAAGTGGCTTTCCACTTCATAAGCACATTGACATTTCCAAAGGTCTGTCCATTCCAGGGTTGTCTCTTAGAAGGCCACCCACACACAATAATGCATCTTTAAGGACTGTCCACTTCCATGGTCATCCTCTTCATAGGCCAGTCACCTTAAAGTATTGCCAATTTTAAAGGTCCGTAAGCTTCCCAGGTCCACCTCTTAAAGGGCCAGTACACTTAAAATGCTGTTGTTTCGAGGGTTTGTACACAACCCTGGTCAACCTCTTAAAGGACATAATTCCCTAAATTTGTCACCTCTTCAAGGGTTTGTCCACTTCTAGGGTCTGCCTCTTAAAGGGCCAGTCCGCAAAACATGTCACATGTTCAAGTGGCTTTCCACTTCATAAGCCACATTGACATTTCCAAAGGTCTGTCATTCCCAGGGTTGTCTCTTAGAAGGCCACCCACACACAATAATGCATCTTTAAGGACTGTCCACTTCCATGGTCATCCTCTTCATAGGCCAGTCACCTTAAAGTATTGCCAATTTAAAGGTCCGTAAGCTTCCCAGGTCCACCTCTTAAAGGGCCAGTACACTTAAATGCTGTTGTTTCGAGGGTTTGTACACAACCCTGGTCAACCTCTTAAAGGACATAATTCCCTAAATTTGTCACCTCTTCAAGGGTTTGTCCACTTCTAGGGTCTGCCTCTTAAAGGGCCAGTCCGCAAAACATGTCACATGTTCAAGTGGCTTTCCACTTCATAAGCCACATTGACATTTCCAAAGGTCTGTCCATTCCCAGGGTTGTCTCTTAGAAGGCCACCCACACACAATAATGCATCTTTAAGGACTGTCCACTTCCATGGTCATCCTCTTCATAGGCCAGTCACCTTAAAGTATTGCCAATTTTAAAGGTCCGTAAGCTTCCCAGGTACACCTCTTAAAGGGCCAGTACACTTAAAATGCTGTTGTTTCGAGGGTTTGTACACAACCCTGGTCAACCTCTTAAAAGGACATAATTCCCTAAATTTGTCACCTCTTCAAGGGTTTGTCCACTTCTAGGGTCTGCCTCTTAAAGGGCCAGTCCGCAAAACATGTCACATGTTCAAGTGGCTTTCCACTTCATAAGCCACATTGACATTTCCAAAGGGTCTGTCCATTCCCAGGGTTGTCTCTTAGAAGGCCACCCACACACAATAATGCATCTTTAAGGACTGTCCACTTCCATGGTCATCCTCTTCATAGGCCAGTCACCTTAAAGTATTGCCAATTTTAACGGTCCGTAAGCTTCCCAGGTCCACCTCTTAAAGGGCCAGTACACTTAAAATGCTGTTGTTTCGAGGGTTTGTACACAACCCTGGTCAACCTCTTAAAGGACATAATTCCCTAAATTTGTCACCTCTTCAAGGGTTTGTCCACTTCTAGGGTCTGCCTCTTAAAGGGCCAGTCCGCAAAACATGTCACATGTTCAAGTGGCTTTCCACTTCATAAGCCACATTGACATTTCCAAAGGTCTGTCCATTCCAGGGTTGTCTCTTAGAAGGCCACCCACAACACAATAATGCATCTTTAAGGACTGTCCACTTCCATGGTCATCCTCTTCATAGGCCAGTCACCTTAAAGTATTGCCAATTTTAAAGGTCCGTAAGCTTCCCAGGTCCACCTCTTAAAGGGCCAGTACACTTAAAATGCTGTTGTTTCGAGGGTTTGTACACAACCCTGGTCAACCTCTTAAAGGACATAATTCCCTAAATTTGTCACCTCTTCAAGGGTTTGTCCACTTCTAGGGTCTGCCTCTTAAAGGGCCAGTCCGCAAAACATGTCACATGTTCAAGTGGCTTTCACTTCATAAGCCACATTGACATTTCCAAAGGTCTGTCCATTCCCAGGGTTGTCTCTTAGAAGGCCACCCACACACAATAATGCATCTTTAAGGACTGTCCACTTCCATGGTCATCCTCTTCATAGGCCAGTCACCTTAAAGTATTGCCAATTTTAAAGGTCCCGTAAGCTTCCAGGTCCACCTCTTAAAGGGCCAGTACACTTAAAATGCTGTTGTTTCGAGGGTTTGTACACAACCCTGGTCAACCTCTTAAAGGACATAATTCCCTAAATTTGTCACCTCTTCAAGGGTTTGTCCACTTCTAGGGTCTGCCTCTTAAAGGGCCAGTCCGCAAAACATGTCACATGTTCAAGTGGCTTTCCACTTCATAAGCCACATTGACATTTCCAAAGGTCTGTCCATTCCCAGGGTTGTCTCTTAGAAGGCCACCCACACACAATAATGCATCTTTAAGGACTGTCCACTTCCATGGTCATCCTCTTCATAGGCCAGTCACCTTAAAGTATTGCCAATTTTAAAGGTCCGTAAGCTTCCCAGGTCCACCTCTTAAAGGGGCCAGTACACTTAAAATGCTGTTGTTTCGAGGGTTTGTACACAACCCTGGTCAACCTCTTAAAGGACATAATTCCCTAAATTTGTCACCTCTTCAAGGTTTGTCCACTTCTAGGGTCTGCCTCTTAAAGGGCCAGTCCGCAAAACATGTCACATGTTCAAGTGGCTTTCCACTTCATAAGCCACATTGACATTTCCAAAGGTCTGTCCATTCCCAGGGTTGTCTCTTAGAAGGCCACCCACACACAATAATGCATCTTTAAGGACTGTCCACTTCCATGGTCATCCTCTTCATAGGCCAGTCACCTTAAAGTATTGCCAATTTTAAAGGTCCGTAAGCTTCCCAGGTCCACCTCTTAAAGGGCCAGTACACTTAAAATGCTGTTGTTTCGAGGGTTTGTACACAACCCTGGTCAACCTCTTAAAGGACATAATTCCCTAAATTTGTCACCTCTTCAAGGGTTTGTCCACTTCTAGGGTCTGCCTCTTAAAGGGCCAGTCCGCAAAACATGTCACATGTTCAAGTGGCTTTCACTTCATAAGCCACATTGACATTTCCAAAGGTCTGTCCATTCCCAGGGTTGTCTCTTAGAAGGCCACCCACACACAATAATGCATCTTTAAGGACTGTCCACTTCCATGGTCATCCTCTTCATAGGCCAGTCACCTTAAAGTATTGCAATTTTAAAGGTCCGTAAGCTTCCCAGGTCCACCTCTTAAAGGCCAGTACACTTAAAATGCTGTTGTTTCGAGGGTTTGTACACAACCTGGTCAACCTCTTAAAGGACATAATTCCCTAAATTTGTCACCTCTTCAAGGGTTTGTCCACTTCTAGGGTCTGCCTCTTAAAGGGCCAGTCCGCAAAACATGTCACATGTTCAAGTGGCTTTCCACTTCATAAGCCACATTGACATTTCCAAGGTCTGTCCATTCCCAGGGTTGTCTCTTAGAAGGCCACCCACACACAATAATGCATCTTTAAGGACTGTCCACTTCCATGGTCATCCTCTTCATAGGCCAGTCACCTTAAAGTATTGCCAATTTTAAAGGTCCGTAAGCTTCCCAGGTCCACCTCTTAAAGGGCCAGTACACTTAAAATGCTGTTGTTTTGAGGGTTTGTACACAACCCTGGTCAACCTCTTAAAGGACATAATTCCTAAATTTGTCACCTCTTCAAGGGTTTGTCCACTTCTAGGGTCTGCCTCTTAAAGGGCCAGTCGCAAAACATGTCACATGTTCAAGTGGCTTTCCACTTCATAAGCCACATTGACATTTCCAAAGGTCTGTCCATTCCCAGGGTTGTCTCTTAGAAGGCACCCACACACAATAATGCATCTTTAAGGACTGTCCACTTCCATGGTCATCCTCTTCATAGGCCAGTCACCTTAAAGTATTGCCAATTTTAAAGGTCCGTAAGCTCCCAGGTCCACCTCTTAAAGGGCCAGTACACTTAAAATGCTGTTGTTTCGAGGGTTTGTACACAACCCTGGTCAACCTCTTAAAGGACATAATTCCCTAAATTGTCACCTCTTCAAGGTTTGTCCACTTCTAGGGTCTGCCTCTTAAAGGGCCAGTCAGCAAAACATGTCACATGTTCAAGTGGCTTTCCACTTCATAAGCCACATTGACATTTCCAAAGGTCTGTCCATTCCCAGGGTTGTCTCTTAGAAGGCCACCCACACACAATAATGCATCTTTAAGGACTGTCCACTTCCATGGTCATCCTCTTCATAGGCCAGTCACCTTAAAGTATTGCCAATTTTAAAGGTCCGTAAGCTTCCCAGGTCCACCTCTTAAAGGGCCAGTACACTTAAAATGCTGTTGTTTCGAGGGTTTGTACACAACCCTGGTCAACCTCTTAAAGGACATAATTCCCTAAATTTGTCACCTCTTCAAGGGTTTGTCCACTTCTAGGGTCTGCCTCTTAAAGGGCCAGTCCACAAAACATGTCACATGTTCAAGTGGCTTTCCACTTCATAAGCCACATTGACATTTCCAAAGGTCTGTCCATTCCCAGGGTTGTCTCTTAGAAGGCCAACCCACACACAATAATGCATCTTTAAGGACTGTCCACTTCCATTCATCCTCTTCATAGGCCAGTCACCTTAAAGTATTGCCAATTTTAAAGGTCCGTAAGCTTCCCAGGTCCACCTCTTAAAGGGCCAGTACACTTAAAATGCTGTTGTTTCAAGGGTTTGTACACAACCCTGGTCAACCTCTTAAAGGACATAATTCCCTAAATTTGTCACCTCTTCAAGGGTTTGTCCACATCTAGGGTCTGCCTCTTAAAGGGCCAGTCATCAAAACATGTCACATGTTCAAGTGGATTTCCACTTCATAAGCCACATTGACATTTCCAAAGGTCTGTCCATTCCCAGGGTTGTCTCTTAGAAGGCCACCCACACACAATAATGCATCTTTAAGGACTGTCCACTTCCATGGTCATCCTCTTCATAGGCCAGTCACCTTAAAGTATTGCCAATTTTAAAGGTCCGTAAGCTTCCCAGGTCCACCTCTTAAAGGGCCAGTACACTTAAAATGCTGTTGTTTTGAGGGTTTGTACACAACCCTGGTCAACCTCTTAAAGGACATAATTCCCTAAATTTGTCACCTCTTCAAGGGTTTGTCCACTTCTAGGGTCTGCCTCTTAAAGGGCCAGTCCGCAAAACATGTCACATGTTCAAGTGGCTTTCCACTTCATAAGCCACATTGACATTTCCAAAGGTCTGTCCATTCCCAGGGTTGTCTCTTAGAAGGCCACCCACACACAATAATGCATCTTTAAGGACTGTCCACTTCCATGGTCATCCTCTTCATAGGCCAGTCACCTTAAAGTATTGCCAATTTTAACGGTCCGTAAGCTTCCCAGGTCCACCTCTTAAAGGGCCAGTACACTTAAAATGCTGTTGTTTCGAGGGTTTGTACACAACCCTGGTCAACCTCTTAAAGGACATAATTCCCTAAATTTGTCACCTCTTCAAGGGTTTGTCCACTTCTAGGGTCTGCCTCTTAAAGGGCCAGTCCGCAAAACATGTCACATGTTCAAGTGGCTTTCAACTTCATAAGCCACATTGACATTTCCAAAGGTCTGTCCATTCCCAGGGTTGTCTCTTAGAAGGCCACCCACACACAATAATGCATCTTTAAGGACTGTCCACTTCCATGGTCATCCTCTTCATAGGCCAGTCACCTTAAAGTATTGCCAATTTTAAAGGTCCGTAAGCTTCCCAGGTCCACCTCTTAAAGGGCCAGTACACTTAAAATGCTGTTGTTTCGAGGGTTTGTACACAACCCTGGTCAACCTCTTAAAGGACATAATTCCCTAAATTTGTCACCTCTTCAAGGGTTTGTCCACTTCTAGGGTCTGCCTCTTAAAGGGCCAGTCCGCAAAACATGTCACATGTTCAAGTGGATTTCCACTTCATAAGCCACATTGACATTTCCAAAGGTCTGTCCATTCCCAGGGTTGTCTCTTAGAAGGCCACCCACACACAATAATGCATCTTTAAGGACTGTCCACTTCCATGGTCATCCTCTTCATAGGCCAGTCACCTTAAAGTATTGCCAATTTTAAAGGTCCGTAAGCTTCCCAGGTCCACCTCTTAAAGGGCCAGTACACTTAAAATGCTGTTGTTTCGAGGGTTTGTACACAACCCTGGTCAACCTCTTAAAGGACATAATTCCCTAAATTTGTCACCTCTTCAAGGGTTTGTCCACTTCTAGGGTCTGCCTCTTAAAGGGCCAGTCCGCAAAACATGTCACATGTTCAAGTGGCTTTCCACTTCATAAGCCACATTGACATTTCCAAAGGTCTGTCCATTCCCAGGGTTGTCTCTTAGAAGGCCACCCACACACAATAATGCATCTTTAAGGACTGTCCACTTCCATGGTCATCCTCTTCATAGGCCAGTCACCTTAAAGTATTGCCAATTTTAACGGTCCGTAAGCTTCCCAGGTCCACCTCTTAAAGGGCCAGTACACTTAAAATGCTGTTGTTTCGAGGGTTTGTACACAACCCTGGTCAACCTCTTAAAGGACATAATTCCCTAAATTTGTCACCTCTTCAAGGGTTTGTCCACTTCTAGGGTCTGCCTCTTAAAGGGCCAGTCCACAAAACATGTCACATGTTCAAGTGGCTTTCCACTTCATAAGCCACATTGACATTTCCAAAGGTCTGTCCATTCCCAGGGTTGTCTCTTAGAAGGCCACCCACACACAATAATGCATCTTTAAGGACTGTCCACTTCCATGGTCATCCTCTTCATAGGCCAGTCACCTTAAAGTATTGCCAATTTTAAAGGTCCGTAAGCTTCCCAGGTCCACCTCTTAAAGGGCCAGTACACTTAAAATGCTGTTGTTTCGAGGGTTTGTACACAACCCTGGTCAACCTCTTAAAGGACATAATTCCCTAAATTTGTCACCTCTTCAAGGGTTTGTCCACTTCTAGGGTCTGCCTCTTAAAGGGCCAGTCCGCAAAACATGTCACATGTTCAAGTGGCTTTCCACTTCATAAGCCACATTGACATTTCCAAAGGTCTGTCCATTCCCAGGGTTGTCTCTTAGAAGGCCACCCACACACAATAATGCATCTTTAAGGACTGTCCACTTCCATGGTCATCCTCTTCATAGGCCAGTCACCTTAAAGTATTGCCAATTTTAAAGGTCCGTAAGCTTCCCAGGTCCACCTCTTAAAGGGCCAGTACACTTAAAATGCTGTTGTTTCGAGGGTTTGTACACAACCCTGGTCAACCTCTTAAAGGACATAATTCCCTAAATTTGTCACCTCTTCAAGGGTTTGTCCACTTCTAGGGTCTGCCTCTTAAAGGGCCAGTCCGCAAAACATGTCACATGTTCAAGTGGCTTTCCACTTCATAAGCCACATTGACATTTCCAAAGGTCTGTCAATTCCCAGGGTTGTCTCTTAGAAGGCTACCCACACACAATAATGCATCTTTAAGGACTGTCCACTTCCATGGTCATCCTCTTCATAGGCCAGTCACCTTAAAGTATTGCCAATTTTAAAGGTCCGTAAGCTTCCCAGGTCCACCTCTTAAAGGGCCAGTACACTTAAAATGCTGTTGTTTTGAGGGTTTGTACACAACCCTGGTCAACCTCTTAAAGGACATAATTCCCTAAATTTGTCACCTCTTCAAGGGTTTGTCCACTTCTAGGGTCTGCCTCTTAAAGGGCCAGTCCGCAAAACATGTCACATGTTCAAGTGGCTTTCCACTTCATAAGCCACATTGACATTTCCAAAGGTCTGTCCATTCCCAGGGTTGTCTCTTAGAAGGCCACCCACACACAATAATGCATCTTTAAGGACTGTCCACTTCCATGGTCATCCTCTTCATAGGCCAGTCACCTTAAAGTATTGCCAATTTTAACGGTCCGTAAGCTTCCCAGGTCCACCTCTTAAAGGGCCAGTACACTTAAAATGCTGTTGTTTCGAGGGTTTGTACACAACCCTGGTCAACCTCTTAAAGGACATAATTCCCTAAATGTGTCACCTCTTCAAGCGTTTGTCCACATCTAGGGTCTGCCTCTTAAAGGGTCAGTCATCAAAACATGTCACATGTTCAAGTGGCTTTCCACTTCATAAGCCACATTGACATTTCCAAAGGTCTGTCCATTCCCAGGGTTGTCTCTTAGAAGGCCACCCACACACAATAATGCATCTTTAAGGACTGTCCACTTCCATGGTCATCCTCTTCATAGGCCAGTCACCTTAAAGTATTGCCAATTTTAAAGGTCCGTAAGCTTCCCAGGTCCACCTCTTAAAGGGCCAGTACACTTAAAATGCTGTTGTTTTGAGGGTTTGCACACAACCCTGGTCAACCTCTTAAAGGACATAATTCCCTAAATTTGTCACCTCTTCAAGGGTTTGTCCACTTCTAGGGTCTGCCTCTTAAAGGGCCAGTCCACAAAACATGTCACATGTTCAAGTGGCTTTCCACTTCATAAGCCACATTGACATTTCCAAAGGTCTGTCCATTCCCAGGGTTGTCTCTTAGAAGGCCACCCACACACAATAATGCATCTTTAAGGACTGTCCACTTCCATGGTCATCCTCTTCATAGGCCAGTCACCTTAAAGTATTGCCAATTTTAAAGGTCCGTAAGCTTCCCAGGTCCACCTCTTAAAGGGCCAGTACACTTAAAATGCTGTTGTTTCAAGGGTTTGTACACAACCCTGGTCAACCTCTTAAAGGACATAATTCCCTAAATTTGTCACCTCTTCAAGGGTTTGTCCACATCTAGGGTCTGCCTCTTAAAGGGCCAGTCATCAAAACATGTCACATGTTCAAGTGGATTTCCACTTCATAAGCCACATTGACATTTCCAAAGGTCTGTCCATTCCCAGGGTTGTCTCTTAGAAGGCCACCCACACACAATAATGCATCTTTAAGGACTGTCCACTTCCATGGTCATCCTCTTCATAGGCCAGTCACCTTAAAGTATTGCCAATTTTAAAGGTCCGTAAGCTTCCCAGGTCCACCTCTTAAAGGGCCAGTACACTTAAAATGCTGTTGTTTTGAGGGTTTGTACACAACCCTGGTCAACCTCTTAAAGGACATAATTCCCTAAATTTGTCACCTCTTCAAGGGTTTGTCCACTTCTAGGGTCTGCCTCTTAAAGGGCCAGTCCGCAAAACATGTCACATGTTCAAGTGGCTTTCCACTTCATAAGCCACATTGACATTTCCAAAGGTCTGTCCATTCCCAGGGTTGTCTCTTAGAAGGCCACCCACACACAATAATGCATCTTTAAGGACTGTCCACTTCCATGGTCATCCTCTTCATAGGCCAGTCACCTTAAAGTATTGCCAATTTTAAAGGTCCGTAAGCTTCCCAGGTCCACCTCTTAAAGGGCCAGTACACTTAAAATGCTGTTGTTTCAAGGGTTTGTACACAACCCTGGTCAACCTCTTAAAGGACATAATTCCCTAAATTTGTCACCTCTTCAAGGGTTTGTCCACATCTAGGGTCTGCCTCTTAAAGGGCCAGTCCGCAAAACATGTCACATGTTCAAGTGGCTTTCCACTTCATAAGCCACATTGACATTTCCAAAGGTCTGTCCATTCCCAGGGTTGTCTCTTAGAAGGCCACCCACACACAATAATGCATCTTTAAGGACTGTCCACTTCCATGGTCATCCTCTTCATAGGCCAGTCACCTTAAAGTATTGCCAATTTTAAAGGTCCGTAAGCTTCCCAGGTCCACCTCTTAAAGGGCCAGTACACTTAAAATGCTGTTGTTTCGAGGGTTTGTACACAACCCTGGTCAACCTCTTAAAGGACATAATTCCCTAAATTTGTCACCTCTTCAAGGGTTTGTCCACTTCTAGGGTCTGCCTCTTAAAGGGCCAGTCCGCAAAACATGTCACATGTTCAAGTGGATTTCCACTTCATAAGCCACATTGACATTTCCAAAGGTCTGTCCATTCCCAGGGTTGTCTCTTAGAAGGCCACCCACACACAATAATGCATCTTTAAGGACTGTCCACTTCCATGGTCATCCTCTTCATAGGCCAGTCACCTTAAAGTATTGCCAATTTTAAAGGTCCGTAAGCTTCCCAGGTCCACCTCTTAAAGGGCCAGTACACTTAAAATGCTGTTGTTTCGAGGGTTTGTACACAACCCTGGTCAACCTCTTAAAGGACATAATTCCCTAAATTTGTCACCTCTTCAAGGGTTTGTCCACTTCTAGGGTCTGCCTCTTAAAGGGCCAGTCCGCAAAACATGTCACATGTTCAAGTGGCTTTCCACTTCATAAGCCACATTGACATTTCCAAAGGTCTGTCCATTCCCAGGGTTGTCTCTTAGAAGGCCACCC
Source organism: Eleutherodactylus coqui (assembly GCF_035609145.1). NCBI lineage: Eukaryota > Metazoa > Chordata > Amphibia > Anura > Eleutherodactylidae > Eleutherodactylus > Eleutherodactylus coqui. Next base: position 42,956 of record NW_027102584.1, on the reverse strand, counting down.
ACACACAATAATGCATCTTTAAGGACTGTCCACTTCCATGGTCATCCTCTTCATAGGCCAGTCACCTTAAAGTATTGCCAATTTTAACGGTCCGTAAGCTTCCCAGGTCCACCTCTTAAAGGGCCAGTACACTTAAAATGCTGTTGTTTCGAGGGTTTGTACACAACCCTGGTCAACCTCTTAAAGGACATAATTCCCTAAATTTGTCACCTCTTCAAGGGTTTGTCCACTTCTAGGGTCTGCCTCTTAAAGGGCCAGTCCACAAAACATGTCACATGTTCAAGTGGCTTTCCACTTCATAAGCCACATTGACATTTCCAAAGGTCTGTCCATTCCCAGGGTTGTCTCTTAGAAGGCCACCCACACACAATAATGCATCTTTAAGGACTGTCCACTTCCATGGTCATCCTCTTCATAGGCCAGTCACCTTAAAGTATTGCCAATTTTAAAGGTCCGTAAGCTTCCCAGGTCCACCTCTTAAAGGGCCAGTACACTTAAAATGCTGTTGTTTCGAGGGTTTGTACACAACCCTGGTCAACCTCTTAAAGGACATAATTCCCTAAATTTGTCACCTCTTCAAGGGTTTGTCCACTTCTAGGGTCTGCCTCTTAAAGGGCCAGTCCGCAAAACATGTCACATGTTCAAGTGGCTTTCCACTTCATAAGCCACATTGACATTTCCAAAGGTCTGTCCATTCCCAGGGTTGTCTCTTAGAAGGCCACCCACACACAATAATGCATCTTTAAGGACTGTCCACTTCCATGGTCATCCTCTTCATAGGCCAGTCACCTTAAAGTATTGCCAATTTTAAAGGTCCGTAAGCTTCCCAGGTCCACCTCTTAAAGGGCCAGTACACTTAAAATGCTGTTGTTTCGAGGGTTTGTACACAACCCTGGTCAACCTCTTAAAGGACATAATTCCCTAAATTTGTCACCTCTTCAAGGGTTTGTCCACTTCTAGGGTCTGCCTCTTAAAGGGCCAGTCCGCAAAACATGTCACATGTTCAAGTGGCTTTCCACTTCATAAGCCACATTGACATTTCCAAAGGTCTGTCAATTCCCAGGGTTGTCTCTTAGAAGGCTACCCACACACAATAATGCATCTTTAAGGACTGTCCACTTCCATGGTCATCCTCTTCATAGGCCAGTCACCTTAAAGTATTGCCAATTTTAAAGGTCCGTAAGCTTCCCAGGTCCACCTCTTAAAGGGCCAGTACACTTAAAATGCTGTTGTTTTGAGGGTTTGTACACAACCCTGGTCAACCTCTTAAAGGACATAATTCCCTAAATTTGTCACCTCTTCAAGGGTTTGTCCACTTCTAGGGTCTGCCTCTTAAAGGGCCAGTCCGCAAAACATGTCACATGTTCAAGTGGCTTTCCACTTCATAAGCCACATTGACATTTCCAAAGGTCTGTCCATTCCCAGGGTTGTCTCTTAGAAGGCCACCCACACACAATAATGCATCTTTAAGGACTGTCCACTTCCATGGTCATCCTCTTCATAGGCCAGTCACCTTAAAGTATTGCCAATTTTAACGGTCCGTAAGCTTCCCAGGTCCACCTCTTAAAGGGCCAGTACACTTAAAATGCTGTTGTTTCGAGGGTTTGTACACAACCCTGGTCAACCTCTTAAAGGACATAATTCCCTAAATGTGTCACCTCTTCAAGCGTTTGTCCACATCTAGGGTCTGCCTCTTAAAGGGTCAGTCATCAAAACATGTCACATGTTCAAGTGGCTTTCCACTTCATAAGCCACATTGACATTTCCAAAGGTCTGTCCATTCCCAGGGTTGTCTCTTAGAAGGCCACCCACACACAATAATGCATCTTTAAGGACTGTCCACTTCCATGGTCATCCTCTTCATAGGCCAGTCACCTTAAAGTATTGCCAATTTTAAAGGTCCGTAAGCTTCCCAGGTCCACCTCTTAAAGGGCCAGTACACTTAAAATGCTGTTGTTTTGAGGGTTTGCACACAACCCTGGTCAACCTCTTAAAGGACATAATTCCCTAAATTTGTCACCTCTTCAAGGGTTTGTCCACTTCTAGGGTCTGCCTCTTAAAGGGCCAGTCCACAAAACATGTCACATGTTCAAGTGGCTTTCCACTTCATAAGCCACATTGACATTTCCAAAGGTCTGTCCATTCCCAGGGTTGTCTCTTAGAAGGCCACCCACACACAATAATGCATCTTTAAGGACTGTCCACTTCCATGGTCATCCTCTTCATAGGCCAGTCACCTTAAAGTATTGCCAATTTTAAAGGTCCGTAAGCTTCCCAGGTCCACCTCTTAAAGGGCCAGTACACTTAAAATGCTGTTGTTTCAAGGGTTTGTACACAACCCTGGTCAACCTCTTAAAGGACATAATTCCCTAAATTTGTCACCTCTTCAAGGGTTTGTCCACATCTAGGGTCTGCCTCTTAAAGGGCCAGTCATCAAAACATGTCACATGTTCAAGTGGATTTCCACTTCATAAGCCACATTGACATTTCCAAAGGTCTGTCCATTCCCAGGGTTGTCTCTTAGAAGGCCACCCACACACAATAATGCATCTTTAAGGACTGTCCACTTCCATGGTCATCCTCTTCATAGGCCAGTCACCTTAAAGTATTGCCAATTTTAAAGGTCCGTAAGCTTCCCAGGTCCACCTCTTAAAGGGCCAGTACACTTAAAATGCTGTTGTTTTGAGGGTTTGTACACAACCCTGGTCAACCTCTTAAAGGACATAATTCCCTAAATTTGTCACCTCTTCAAGGGTTTGTCCACTTCTAGGGTCTGCCTCTTAAAGGGCCAGTCCGCAAAACATGTCACATGTTCAAGTGGCTTTCCACTTCATAAGCCACATTGACATTTCCAAAGGTCTGTCCATTCCCAGGGTTGTCTCTTAGAAGGCCACCCACACACAATAATGCATCTTTAAGGACTGTCCACTTCCATGGTCATCCTCTTCATAGGCCAGTCACCTTAAAGTATTGCCAATTTTAACGGTCCGTAAGCTTCCCAGGTCCACCTCTTAAAGGGCCAGTACACTTAAAATGCTGTTGTTTCGAGGGTTTGTACACAACCCTGGTCAACCTCTTAAAGGACATAATTCCCTAAATTTGTCACCTCTTCAAGGGTTTGTCCACTTCTAGGGTCTGCCTCTTAAAGGGCCAGTCCGCAAAACATGTCACATGTTCAAGTGGCTTTCAACTTCATAAGCCACATTGACATTTCCAAAGGTCTGTCCATTCCCAGGGTTGTCTCTTAGAAGGCCACCCACACACAATAATGCATCTTTAAGGACTGTCCACTTCCATGGTCATCCTCTTCATAGGCCAGTCACCTTAAAGTATTGCCAATTTTAAAGGTCCGTAAGCTTCCCAGGTCCACCTCTTAAAGGGCCAGTACACTTAAAATGCTGTTGTTTCGAGGGTTTGTACACAACCCTGGTCAACCTCTTAAAGGACATAATTCCCTAAATTTGTCACCTCTTCAAGGGTTTGTCCACTTCTAGGGTCTGCCTCTTAAAGGGCCAGTCCGCAAAACATGTCACATGTTCAAGTGGCTTTCCACTTCATAAGCCACATTGACATTTCCAAAGGTCTGTCCATTCCCAGGGTTGTCTCTTAGAAGGCCACCCACACACAATAATGCATCTTTAAGGACTGTCCACTTCCATGGTCATCCTCTTCATAGGCCAGTCACCTTAAAGTATTGCCAATTTTAACGGTCCGTAAGCTTCCCAGGTCCACCTCTTAAAGGGCCAGTACACTTAAAATGCTGTTGTTTCGAGGGTTTGTACACAACCCTGGTCAACCTCTTAAAGGACATAATTCCCTAAATTTGTCACCTCTTCAAGGGTTTGTCCACTTCTAGGGTCTGCCTCTTAAAGGGCCAGTCCACAAAACATGTCACATGTTCAAGTGGCTTTCCACTTCATAAGCCACATTGACATTTCCAAAGGTCTGTCCATTCCCAGGGTTGTCTCTTAGAAGGCCACCCACACACAATAATGCATCTTTAAGGACTGTCCACTTCCATGGTCATCCTCTTCATAGGCCAGTCACCTTAAAGTATTGCCAATTTTAAAGGTCCGTAAGCTTCCCAGGTCCACCTCTTAAAGGGCCAGTACACTTAAAATGCTGTTGTTTCGAGGGTTTGTACACAACCCTGGTCAACCTCTTAAAGGACATAATTCCCTAAATTTGTCACCTCTTCAAGGGTTTGTCCACTTCTAGGGTCTGCCTCTTAAAGGGCCAGTCCGCAAAGTATGTCACATGTTCAAGTGGCTTTCCACTTCATAAGCCACATTGACATTTCCAAAGGTCTGTCCATTCCCAGGGTTGTCTCTTAGAAGGCCACCCACACACAATAATGCATCTTTAAGGACTGTCCACTTCCATGGTCATCCTCTTCATAGGCCAGTCACCTTAAAGTATTGCCAATTTTAAAGGTCCGTAAGCTTCCCAGGTCCACCTCTTAAAGGGCCAGTACACTTAAAATGCTGTTGTTTCGAGGGTTTGTACACAACCCTGGTCAACCTCTTAAAGGACATAATTCCCTAAATTTGTCACCTCTTCAAGGGTTTGTCCACTTCTAGGGTCTGCCTCTTAAAGGGCCAGTCCGCAAAACATGTCACATGTTCAAGTGGATTTCCACTTCATAAGCCACATTGACATTTCCAAAGGTCTGTCCATTCCCAGGGTTGTCTCTTAGAAGGCCACCCACACACAATAATGCATCCTTAAGGACTGTCCACTTCCATGGTCATCCTCTTCATAGGCCAGTCACCTTAAAGTATTGCCAATTTTAAAGGTCCGTAAGCTTCCCAGGTCCACCTCTTAAAGGGCCAGTACACTTAAAATGCTGTTGTTTCGAGGGTTTGTACACAACCCTGGTCAACCTCTTAAAGGACATAATTCCCTAAATTTGTCACCTCTTCAAGGGTTTGTCCACTTCTAGGGTCTGCCTCTTAAAGGGCCAGTCCGCAAAACATGTCACATGTTCAAGTGGCTTTCCACTTCATAAGCCACATTGACATTTCCAAAGGTCTGTCCATTCCCAGGGTTGTCTCTTAGAAGGCCACCCACACACAATAATGCATCTTTAAGGACTGTCCACTTCCATGGTCATCCTCTTCATAGGCCAGTCACCTTAAAGTATTGCCAATTTTAACGGTCCGTAAGCTTCCCAGGTCCACCTCTTAAAGGGCCAGTACACTTAAAATGCTGTTGTTTCGAGGGTTTGTACACAACCCTGGTCAACCTCTTAAAGGACATAATTCCCTAAATTTGTCACCTCTTCAAGGGTTTGTCCACATCTAGGGTCTGCCTCTTAAAGGGCCAGTCATCAAAACATGTCACATGTTCAAGTGGATTTCCACTTCATAAGCCACATTGACATTTCCAAAGGTCTGTCCATTCCCAGGGTTGTCTCTTAGAAGGCCACCCACACACAATAATGCATCTTTAAGGACTGTCCACTTCCATGGTCATCCTCTTCATAGGCCAGTCACCTTAAAGTATTGCCAATTTTAAAGGTCCGTAAGCTTCCCAGGTCCACCTCTTAAAGGGCCAGTACACTTAAAATGCTGTTGTTTTGAGGGTTTGTACACAACCCTGGTCAACCTCTTAAAGGACATAATTCCCTAAATTTGTCACCTCTTCAAGGGTTTGTCCACTTCTAGGGTCTGCCTCTTAAAGGGCCAGTCCGCAAAACATGTCACATGTTCAAGTGGCTTTCCACTTCATAAGCCACATTGACATTTCCAAAGGTCTGTCCATTCCCAGGGTTGTCTCTTAGAAGGCCACCCACACACAATAATGCATCTTTAAGGACTGTCCACTTCCATGGTCATCCTCTTCATAGGCCAGTCACCTTAAAGTATTGCCAATTTTAACGGTCCGTAAGCTTCCCAGGTCCACCTCTTAAAGGGCCAGTACACTTAAAATGCTGTTGTTTCGAGGGTTTGTACACAACCCTGGTCAACCTCTTAAAGGACATAATTCCCTAAATTTGTCACCTCTTCAAGGGTTTGTCCACTTCTAGGGTCTGCCTCTTAAAGGGCCAGTCCGCAAAACATGTCACATGTTCAAGTGGCTTTCAACTTCATAAGCCACATTGACATTTCCAAAGGTCTGTCCATTCCCAGGGTTGTCTCTTAGAAGGCCACCCACACACAATAATGCATCTTTAAGGACTGTCCACTTCCATGGTCATCCTCTTCATAGGCCAGTCACCTTAAAGTATTGCCAATTTTAAAGGTCCGTAAGCTTCCCAGGTCCACCTCTTAAAGGGCCAGTACACTTAAAATGCTGTTGTTTCGAGGGTTTGTACACAACCCTGGTCAACCTCTTAAAGGACATAATTCCCTAAATTTGTCACCTCTTCAAGGGTTTGTCCACTTCTAGGGTCTGCCTCTTAAAGGGCCAGTCCGCAAAACATGTCACATGTTCAAGTGGCTTTCCACTTCATAAGCCACATTGACATTTCCAAAGGTCTGTCCATTCCCAGGGTTGTCTCTTAGAAGGCCACCCACACACAATAATGCATCTTTAAGGACTGTCCACTTCCATGGTCATCCTCTTCATAGGCCAGTCACCTTAAAGTATTGCCAATTTTAACGGTCCGTAAGCTTCCCAGGTCCACCTCTTAAAGGGCCAGTACACTTAAAATGCTGTTGTTTCGAGGGTTTGTACACAACCCTGGTCAACCTCTTAAAGGACATAATTCCCTAAATTTGTCACCTCTTCAAGGGTTTGTCCACTTCTAGGGTCTGCCTCTTAAAGGGCCAGTCCACAAAACATGTCACATGTTCAAGTGGCTTTCCACTTCATAAGCCACATTGACATTTCCAAAGGTCTGTCCATTCCCAGGGTTGTCTCTTAGAAGGCCACCCACACACAATAATGCATCTTTAAGGACTGTCCACTTCCATGGTCATCCTCTTCATAGGCCAGTCACCTTAAAGTATTGCCAATTTTAAAGGTCCGTAAGCTTCCCAGGTCCACCTCTTAAAGGGCCAGTACACTTAAAATGCTGTTGTTTCGAGGGTTTGTACACAACCCTGGTCAACCTCTTAAAGGACATAATTCCCTAAATTTGTCACCTCTTCAAGGGTTTGTCCACTTCTAGGGTCTGCCTCTTAAAGGGCCAGTCCGCAAAACATGTCACATGTTCAAGTGGCTTTCCACTTCATAAGCCACATTGACATTTCCAAAGGTCTGTCCATTCCCAGGGTTGTCTCTTAGAAGGCCACCCACACACAATAATGCATCTTTAAGGACTGTCCACTTCCATGGTCATCCTCTTCATAGGCCAGTCACCTTAAAGTATTGCCAATTTTAAAGGTCCGTAAGCTTCCCAGGTCCACCTCTTAAAGGGCCAGTACACTTAAAATGCTGTTGTTTCGAGGGTTTGTACACAAACCTGGTCAACCTCTTAAAGGACATAATTCCCTAAATTTGTCACCTCTTCAAGGGTTTGTCCACTTCTAGGGTCTGCCTCTTAAAGGGCCAGTCCGCAAAACATGTCACATGTTCAAGTGGATTTCCACTTCATAAGCCACATTGACATTTCCAAAGGTCTGTCCATTCCCAGGGTTGTCTCTTAGAAGGCCACCCACACACAATAATGCATCCTTAAGGACTGTCCACTTCCATGGTCATCCTCTTCATAGGCCAGTCACCTTAAAGTATTGCCAATTTTAAAGGTCCGTAAGCTTCCCAGGTCCACCTCTTAAAGGGCCAGTACACTTAAAATGCTGTTGTTTCGAGGGTTTGTACACAACCCTGGTCAACCTCTTAAAGGACATAATTCCCTAAATTTGTCACCTCTTCAAGGGTTTGTCCACTTCTAGGGTCTGCCTCTTAAAGGGCCAGTCCGCAAAACATGTCACATGTTCAAGTGGCTTTCCACTTCATAAGCCACATTGACATTTCCAAAGGTCTGTCCATTCCCAGGGTTGTCTCTTAGAAGGCCACCCACACACAATAATGCATCTTTAAGGACTGTCCACTTCCATGGTCATCCTCTTCATAGGCCAGTCACCTTAAAGTATTGCCAATTTTAACGGTCCGTAAGCTTCCCAGGTCCACCTCTTAAAGGGCCAGTACACTTAAAATGCTGTTGTTTCGAGGGTTTGTACACAACCCTGGTCAACCTCTTAAAGGACATAATTCCCTAAATTTGTCACCTCTTCAAGGGTTTGTCCACTTCTAGGGTCTGCCTCTTAAAGGGCCAGTCCGCAAAACATGTCACATGTTCAAGTGGATTTCCACTTCATAAGCCACATTGACATTTCCAAAGGTCTGTCCATTCCCAGGGTTGTCTCTTAGAAGGCCACCCACACACAATAATGCATCTTTAAGGACTGTCCACTTCCATGGTCATCCTCTTCATAGGCCAGTCACCTTAAAGTATTGCCAATTTTAAAGGTCCGTAAGCTTCCCAGGTCCACCTCTTAAAGGGCCAGTACACTTAAAATGCTGTTGTTTCGAGGGTTTGTACACAACCCTGGTCAACCTCTTAAAGGACATAATTCCCTAAATTTGTCACCTCTTCAAGGGTTTGTCCACTTCTAGGGTCTGCCTCTTAAAGGGCCAGTCCGCAAAACATGTCACATGTTCAAGTGGCTTTCCACTTCATAAGCCACATTGACATTTCCAAAGGTCTGTCCATTCCCAGGGTTGTCTCTTAGAAGGCCACCCACACACAATAATGCATCTTTAAGGACTGTCCACTTCCATGGTCATCCTCTTCATAGGCCAGTCACCTTAAAGTATTGCCAATTTTAACGGTCCGTAAGCTTCCCAGGTCCACCTCTTAAAGGGCCAGTACACTTAAAATGCTGTTGTTTCGAGGGTTTGTACACAACCCTGGTCAACCTCTTAAAGGACATAATTCCCTAAATTTGTCACCTCTTCAAGGGTTTGTCCACTTCTAGGGTCTGCCTCTTAAAGGGCCAGTCCACAAAACATGTCACATGTTCAAGTGGCTTTCCACTTCATAAGCCACATTGACATTTCCAAAGGTCTGTCCATTCCCAGGGTTGTCTCTTAGAAGGCCACCCACACACAATAATGCATCTTTAAGGACTGTCCACTTCCATGGTCATCCTCTTCATAGGCCAGTCACCTTAAAGTATTGCCAATTTTAAAGGTCCGTAAGCTTCCCAGGTCCACCTCTTAAAGGGCCAGTACACTTAAAATGCTGTTGTTTCGAGGGTTTGTACACAACCCTGGTCAACCTCTTAAAGGACATAATTCCCTAAATTTGTCACCTCTTCAAGGGTTTGTCCACTTCTAGGGTCTGCCTCTTAAAGGGCCAGTCCGCAAAACATGTCACATGTTCAAGTGGCTTTCCACTTCATAAGCCACATTGACATTTCCAAAGGTCTGTCCATTCCCAGGGTTGTCTCTTAGAAGGCCACCCACACACAATAATGCATCTTTAAGGACTGTCCACTTCCATGGTCATCCTCTTCATAGGCCAGTCACCTTAAAGTATTGCCAATTTTAAAGGTCCGTAAGCTTCCCAGGTCCACCTCTTAAAGGGCCAGTACACTTAAAATGCTGTTGTTTCGAGGGTTTGTACACAACCCTGGTCAACCTCTTAAAGGACATAATTCCCTAAATTTGTCACCTCTTCAAGGGTTTGTCCACTTCTAGGGTCTGCCTCTTAAAGGGCCAGTCCGCAAAACATGTCACATGTTCAAGTGGATTTCCACTTCATAAGCCACATTGACATTTCCAAAGGTCTGTCCATTCCCAGGGTTGTCTCTTAGAAGGCCACCCACACACAATAATGCATCCTTAAGGACTGTCCACTTCCATGGTCATCCTCTTCATAGGCCAGTCACCTTAAAGTATTGCCAATTTTAAAGGTCCGTAAGCTTCCCAGGTCCACCTCTTAAAGGGCCAGTACACTTAAAATGCTGTTGTTTCGAGGGTTTGTACACAACCCTGGTCAACCTCTTAAAGGACATAATTCCCTAAATTTGTCACCTCTTCAAGGGTTTGTCCACTTCTAGGGTCTGCCTCTTAAAGGGCCAGTCCGCAAAACATGTCACATGTTCAAGTGGCTTTCCACTTCATAAGCCACATTGACATTTCCAAAGGTCTGTCCATTCCCAGGGTTGTCTCTTAGAAGGCCACCCACACACAATAATGCATCTTTAAGGACTGTCCACTTCCATGGTCATCCTCTTCATAGGCCAGTCACCTTAAAGTATTGCCAATTTTAACGGTCCGTAAGCTTCCCAGGTCCACCTCTTAAAGGGCCAGTACACTTAAAATGCTGTTGTTTCGAGGGTTTGTACACAACCCTGGTCAACCTCTTAAAGGACATAATTCCCTAAATTTGTCACCTCTTCAAGGGTTTGTCCACTTCTAGGGTCTGCCTCTTAAAGGGCCAGTCCACAAAACATGTCACATGTTCAAGTGGCTTTCCACTTCATAAGCCACATTGACATTTCCAAAGGTCTGTCCATTCCCAGGGTTGTCTCTTAGAAGGCCACCCACACACAATAATGCATCTTTAAGGACTGTCCACTTCCATGGTCATCCTCTTCATAGGCCAGTCACCTTAAAGTATTGCCAATTTTAAAGGTCCGTAAGCTTCCCAGGTCCACCTCTTAAAGGGCCAGTACACTTAAAATGCTGTTGTTTCGAGGGTTTGTACACAACCCTGGTCAACCTCTTAAAGGACATAATTCCCTAAATTTGTCACCTCTTCAAGGGTTTGTCCACTTCTAGGGTCTGCCTCTTAAAGGGCCAGTCCGCAAAACATGTCACATGTTCAAGTGGCTTTCCACTTCATAAGCCACATTGACATTTCCAAAGGTCTGTCCATTCCCAGGGTTGTCTCTTAGAAGGCCACCCACACACAATAATGCATCTTTAAGGACTGTCCACTTCCATGGTCATCCTCTTCATAGGCCAGTCACCTTAAAGTATTGCCAATTTTAAAGGTCCGTAAGCTTCCCAGGTCCACCTCTTAAAGGGCCAGTACACTTAAAATGCTGTTGTTTCGAGGGTTTGTACACAACCCTGGTCAACCTCTTAAAGGACATAATTCCCTAAATTTGTCACCTCTTCAAGGGTTTGTCCACTTCTAGGGTCTGCCTCTTAAAGGGCCAGTCCGCAAAACATGTCACATGTTCAAGTGGCTTTCCACTTCATAAGCCACATTGACATTTCCAAAGGTCTGTCAATTCCCAGGGTTGTCTCTTAGAAGGCTACCCACACACAATAATGCATCTTTAAGGACTGTCCACTTCCATGGTCATCCTCTTCATAGGCCAGTCACCTTAAAGTATTGCCAATTTTAAAGGTCCGTAAGCTTCCCAGGTCCACCTCTTAAAGGGCCAGTACACTTAAAATGCTGTTGTTTCGAGGGTTTGTACACAACCCTGGTCAACCTCTTAAAGGACATAATTCCCTAAATTTGTCACCTCTTCAAGGGTTTGTCCACTTATAGGGTCTGCCTCTTAAAGGGCCAGTCCGCAAAACATGTCACATGTTCAAGTGGCTTTCCACTTCATAAGCCACATTGACATTTCCAAAGGTCTGTCCATTCCCAGGGTTGTCTCTTAGAAGGCCACCCACACACAATAATGCATCTTTAAGGACTGTCCACTTCCATGGTCATCCTCTTCATAGGCCAGTCACCTTAAAGTATTGCCAATTTTAACGGTCCGTAAGCTTCCCAGGTCCACCTCTTAAAGGGCCAGTACACTTAAAATGCTGTTGTTTCGAGGGTTTGTACACAACCCTGGTCAACCTCTTAAAGGACATAATTCCCTAAATTTGTCACCTCTTCAAGGGTTTGTCCACTTCTAGGGTCTGCCTCTTAAAGGGCCAGTCCGCAAAACATGTCACATGTTCAAGTGGATTTCCACTTCATAAGCCACATTGACATTTCCAAAGGTCTGTCCATTCCCAGGGTTGTCTCTTAGAAGGCCACCCACACACAATAATGCATCTTTAAGGACTGTCCACTTCCATGGTCATCCTCTTCATAGGCCAGTCACCTTAAAGTATTGCCAATTTTAAAGGTCCGTAAGCTTCCCAGGTCCACCTCTTAAAGGGCCAGTACACTTAAAATGCTGTTGTTTCGAGGGTTTGTACACAACCCTGGTCAACCTCTTAAAGGACATAATTCCCTAAATTTGTCACCTCTTCAAGGGTTTGTCCACTTCTAGGGTCTGCCTCTTAAAGGGCCAGTCCGCAAAACATGTCACATGTTCAAGTGGCTTTCCACTTCATAAGCCACATTGACATTTCCAAAGGTCTGTCCATTCCCAGGGTTGTCTCTTAGAAGGCCACCCACACACAATAATGCATCTTTAAGGACTGTCCACTTCCATGGTCATCCTCTTCATAGGCCAGTCACCTTAAAGTATTGCCAATTTTAACGGTCCGTAAGCTTCCCAGGTCCACCTCTTAAAGGGCCAGTACACTTAAAATGCTGTTGTTTCGAGGGTTTGTACACAACCCTGGTCAACCTCTTAAAGGACATAATTCCCTAAATTTGTCACCTCTTCAAGGGTTTGTCCACTTCTAGGGTCTGCCTCTTAAAGGGCCAGTCCACAAAACATGTCACATGTTCAAGTGGCTTTCCACTTCATAAGCCACATTGACATTTCCAAAGGTCTGTCCATTCCCAGGGTTGTCTCTTAGAAGGCCACCCACACACAATAATGCATCTTTAAGGACTGTCCACTTCCATGGTCATCCTCTTCATAGGCCAGTCACCTTAAAGTATTGCCAATTTTAAAGGTCCGTAAGCTTCCCAGGTCCACCTCTTAAAGGGCCAGTACACTTAAAATGCTGTTGTTTCGAGGGTTTGTACACAACCCTGGTCAACCTCTTAAAGGACATAATTCCCTAAATTTGTCACCTCTTCAAGGGTTTGTCCACTTCTAGGGTCTGCCTCTTAAAGGGCCAGTCCGCAAAACATGTCACATGTTCAAGTGGCTTTCCACTTCATAAGCCACATTGACATTTCCAAAGGTCTGTCCATTCCCAGGGTTGTCTCTTAGAAGGCCACCCACACACAATAATGCATCTTTAAGGACTGTCCACTTCCATGGTCATCCTCTTCATAGGCCAGTCACCTTAAAGTATTGCCAATTTTAAAGGTCCGTAAGCTTCCCAGGTCCACCTCTTAAAGGGCCAGTACACTTAAAATGCTGTTGTTTCGAGGGTTTGTACACAACCCTGGTCAACCTCTTAAAGGACATAATTCCCTAAATTTGTCACCTCTTCAAGGGTTTGTCCACTTCTAGGGTCTGCCTCTTAAAGGGCCAGTCCGCAAAACATGTCACATGTTCAAGTGGCTTTCCACTTCATAAGCCACATTGACATTTCCAAAGGTCTGTCCATTCCCAGGGTTGTCTCTTAGAAGGCCACCCACACACAATAATGCATCTTTAAGGACTGTCCACTTCCATGGTCATCCTCTTCATAGGCCAGTCACCTTAAAGTATTGCCAATTTTAACGGTCCGTAAGCTTCCCAGGTCCACCTCTTAAAGGGCCAGTACACTTAAAATGCTGTTGTTTCGAGGGTTTGTACACAACCCTGGTCAACCTCTTAAAGGACATAATTCCCTAAATTTGTCACCTCTTCAAGGGTTTGTCCACTTCTAGGGTCTGCCTCTTAAAGGGCCAGTCCACAAAACATGTCACATGTTCAAGTGGCTTTCCACTTCATAAGCCACATTGACATTTCCAAAGGTCTGTCCATTCCCAGGGTTGTCTCTTAGAAGGCCACCCACACACAATAATGCATCTTTAAGGACTGTCCACTTCCATGGTCATCCTCTTCATAGGCCAGTCACCTTAAAGTATTGCCAATTTTAAAGGTCCGTAAGCTTCCCAGGTCCACCTCTTAAAGGGCCAGTACACTTAAAATGCTGTTGTTTCGAGGGTTTGTACACAACCCTGGTCAACCTCTTAAAGGACATAATTCCCTAAATTTGTCACCTCTTCAAGGGTTTGTCCACTTCTAGGGTCTGCCTCTTAAAGGGCCAGTCCGCAAAACATGTCACATGTTCAAGTGGCTTTCCACTTCATAAGCCACATTGACATTTCCAAAGGTCTGTCCATTCCCAGGGTTGTCTCTTAGAAGGCCACCCACACACAATAATGCATCTTTAAGGACTGTCCACTTCCATGGTCATCCTCTTCATAGGCCAGTCACCTTAAAGTATTGCCAATTTTAAAGGTCCGTAAGCTTCCCAGGTCCACCTCTTAAAGGGCCAGTACACTTAAAATGCTGTTGTTTCGAGGGTTTGTACACAACCCTGGTCAACCTCTTAAAGGACATAATTCCCTAAATTTGTCACCTCTTCAAGGGTTTGTCCACTTCTAGGGTCTGCCTCTTAAAGGGCCAGTCCGCAAAACATGTCACATGTTCAAGTGGCTTTCCACTTCATAAGCCACATTGACATTTCCAAAGGTCTGTCAATTCCCAGGGTTGTCTCTTAGAAGGCTACCCACACACAATAATGCATCTTTAAGGACTGTCCACTTCCATGGTCATCCTCTTCATAGGCCAGTCACCTTAAAGTATTGCCAATTTTAAAGGTCCGTAAGCTTCCCAGGTCCACCTCTTAAAGGGCCAGTACACTTAAAATGCTGTTGTTTCGAGGGTTTGTACACAACCCTGGTCAACCTCTTAAAGGACATAATTCCCTAAATTTGTCACCTCTTCAAGGGTTTGTCCACTTATAGGGTCTGCCTCTTAAAGGGCCAGTCCGCAAAACATGTCACATGTTCAAGTGGCTTTCCACTTCATAAGCCACATTGACATTTCCAAAGGTCTGTCCATTCCCAGGGTTGTCTCTTAGAAGGCCACCCACACACAATAATGCATCTTTAAGGACTGTCCACTTCCATGGTCATCCTCTTCATAGGCCAGTCACCTTAAAGTATTGCCAATTTTAACGGTCCGTAAGCTTCCCAGGTCCACCTCTTAAAGGGCCAGTACACTTAAAATGCTGTTGTTTCGAGGGTTTGTACACAACCCTGGTCAACCTCTTAAAGGACATAATTCCCTAAATGTGTCACCTCTTCAAGGGTTTGTCCACATCTAGGGTCTGCCTCTTAAAGGGTCAGTCATCAAAACATGTCACATGTTCAAGTGGCTTTCCACTTCATAAGCCACATTGACATTTCCAAAGGTCTGTCCATTCCCAGGGTTGTCTCTTAGAAGGCCACCCACACACAATAATGCATCTTTAAGGACTGTCCACTTCCATGGTCATCCTCTTCATAGGCCAGTCACCTTAAAGTATTGCCAATTTTAAAGGTCCGTAAGCTTCCCAGGTCCACCTCTTAAAGGGCCAGTACACTTAAAATGCTGTTGTTTCAAGGGTTTGTACACAACCCTGGTCAACCTCTTAAAGGACATAATTCCCTAAATTTGTCACCTCTTCAAGGGTTTGTCCACATCTAGGGTCTGCCTCTTAAAGGGCCAGTCATCAAAACATGTCACATGTTCAAGTGGATTTCCACTTCATAAGCCACATTGACATTTCCAAAGGTCTGTCCATTCCCAGGGTTGTCTCTTAGAAGGCCACCCACACACAATAATGCATCTTTAAGGACTGTCCACTTCCATGGTCATCCTCTTCATAGGCCAGTCACCTTAAAGTATTGCCAGTTTTAAAGGTCCGTAAGCTTCCCAGGTCCACCTCTTAAAGGGCCAGTACACTTAAAATGCTGTTGTTTTGAGGGTTTGTACACAACCCTGGTCAACCTCTTAAAGGACATAATTCCCTAAATTTGTCACCTCTTCAAGGGTTTGTCCACTTCTAGGGTCTGCCTCTTAAAGGGCCAGTCCACAAAACATGTCACATGTTCAAGTGGCTTTCCACTTCATAAGCCACATTGACATTTCCAAAGGTCTGTCCATTCCCAGGGTTGTCTCTTAGAAGGCCACCCACACACAATAATGCATCTTTAAGGACTGTCCACTTCCATGGTCATCCTCTTCATAGGCCAGTCACCTTAAAGTATTGCCAATTTTAAAGGTCCGTAAGCTTCCCAGGTCCACCTCTTAAAGGGCCAGTACACTTAAAATGCTGTTGTTTCGAGGGTTTGTACACAACCCTGGTCAACCTCTTAAAGGACATAATTCCCTAAATTTGTCACCTCTTCAAGGGTTTGTCCACTTCTAGGGTCTGCCTCTTAAAGGGCCAGTCCGCAAAACATGTCACATGTTCAAGTGGCTTTCCACTTCATAAGCCACATTGACATTTCCAAAGGTCTGTCCATTCCCAGGGTTGTCTCTTAGAAGGCCACCCACACACAATAATGCATCTTTAAGGACTGTCCACTTCCATGGTCATCCTCTTCATAGGCCAGTCACCTTAAAGTATTGCCAATTTTAAAGGTCCGTAAGCTTCCCAGGTCCACCTCTTAAAGGGCCAGTACACTTAAAATGCTGTTGTTTCGAGGGTTTGTACACAACCCTGGTCAACCTC
This sequence comes from Eleutherodactylus coqui, assembly GCF_035609145.1. Lineage (NCBI taxonomy): Eukaryota > Metazoa > Chordata > Amphibia > Anura > Eleutherodactylidae > Eleutherodactylus > Eleutherodactylus coqui. Next base: position 26,486 of record NW_027102584.1, on the reverse strand, counting down.
TTAAAGGACATAATTCCCTAAATTTGTCACCTCTTCAAGGGTTTGTCCACTTCTAGGGTCTGCCTCTTAAAGGGCCAGTCCGCAAAACATGTCACATGTTCAAGTGGCTTTCCACTTCATAAGCCACATTGACATTTCCAAAGGTCTGTCCATTCCCAGGGTTGTCTCTTAGAAGGCCACCCACACACAATAATGCATCTTTAAGGACTGTCCACTTCCATGGTCATCCTCTTCATAGGCCAGTCACCTTAAAGTATTGCCAATTTTAAAGGTCCGTAAGCTTCCCAGGTCCACCTCTTAAAGGGCCAGTACACTTAAAATGCTGTTGTTTCGAGGGTTTGTACACAACCCTGGTCAACCTCTTAAAGGACATAATTCCCTAAATTTGTCACCTCTTCAAGGGTTTGTCCACTTCTAGGGTCTGCCTCTTAAAGGGCCAGTCCGCAAAACATGTCACATGTTCAAGTGGCTTTCCACTTCATAAGCCACATTGACATTTCCAAAGGTCTGTCCATTCCCAGGGTTGTCTCTTAGAAGGCCACCCACACACAATAATGCATCTTTAAGGACTGTCCACTTCCATGGTCATCCTCTTCATAGGCCAGTCACCTTAAAGTATTGCCAATTTTAAAGGTCCGTAAGCTTCCCAGGTCCACCTCTTAAAGGGCCAGTACACTTAAAATGCTGTTGTTTTGAGGGTTTGTACACAACCCTGGTCAACCTCTTAAAGGACATAATTCCCTAAATTTGTCACCTCTTCAAGGGTTTGTCCACTTCTAGGGTCTGCCTCTTAAAGGGCCAGTCCGCAAAACATGTCACATGTTCAAGTGGCTTTCCACTTCATAAGCCACATTGACATTTCCAAAGGTCTGTCCATTCCCAGGGTTGTCTCTTAGAAGGCCACCCACACACAATAATGCATCTTTAAGGACTGTCCACTTCCATGGTCATCCTCTTCATAGGCCAGTCACCTTAAAGTATTGCCAATTTTAACGGTCCGTAAGCTTCCCAGGTCCACCTCTTAAAGGGCCAGTACACTTAAAATGCTGTTGTTTCGAGGGTTTGTACACAACCCTGGTCAACCTCTTAAAGGACATAATTCCCTAAATGTGTCACCTCTTCAAGGGTTTGTCCACATCTAGGGTCTGCCTCTTAAAGGGTCAGTCATCAAAACATGTCACATGTTCAAGTGGCTTTCCACTTCATAAGCCACATTGACATTTCCAAAGGTCTGTCCATTCCCAGGGTTGTCTCTTAGAAGGCCACCCACACACAATAATGCATCTTTAAGGACTGTCCACTTCCATGGTCATCCTCTTCATAGGCCAGTCACCTTAAAGTATTGCCAATTTTAAAGGTCCGTAAGCTTCCCAGGTCCACCTCTTAAAGGGCCAGTACACTTAAAATGCTGTTGTTTCGAGGGTTTGTACACAACCCTGGTCAACCTCTTAAAGGACATAATTCCCTAAATTTGTCACCTCTTCAAGGGTTTGTCCACTTCTAGGGTCTGCCTCTTAAAGGGCCAGTCCGCAAAACATGTCACATGTTCAAGTGGCTTTCCACTTCATAAGCCACATTGACATTTCCAAAGGTCTGTCCATTCCCAGGGTTGTCTCTTAGAAGGCCACCCACACACAATAATGCATCTTTAAGGACTGTCCACTTCCATGGTCATCCTCTTCATAGGCCAGTCACCTTAAAGTATTGCCAATTTTAAAGGTCCGTAAGCTTCCCAGGTCCACCTCTTAAAGGGCCAGTACACTTAAAATGCTGTTGTTTCGAGGGTTTGTACACAACCCTGGTCAACCTCTTAAAGGACATAATTCCCTAAATTTGTCACCTCTTCAAGGGTTTGTCCACATCTAGGGTCTGCCTCTTAAAGGGTCAGTCATCAAATCATGTCACATGTTCAAGTGGCTTTCCACTTCATAAGCCACATTGACATTTCCAAAGGTCTGTCCATTCCCAGGGTTGTCTCTTAGAAGGCCACCCACACACAATAATGCATCTTTAAGGACTGTCCACTTCCATGGTCATCCTCTTCATAGGCCAGTCACCTTAAAGTATTGCCAATTTTAAAGGTCCGTAAGCTTCCCAGGTCCACCTCTTAAAGGGCCAGTACACTTAAAATGCTGTTGTTTCGAGGGTTTGTACACAACCCTGGTCAACCTCTTAAAGGACATAATTCCCTAAATGTGTCACCTCTTCAAGGGTTTGTCCACTTCTAGGGTCTGCCTCTTAAAGGGCCAGTCCACAAAACATGTCACATGTTCAAGTGGCTTTCCACTTCATAAGCCACATTGACATTTCCAAAGGTCTGTCCATTCCCAGGGTTGTCTCTTAGAAGGCCACCCACACACAATAATGCATCTTTAAGGACTGTCCACTTCCATGGTCATCCTCTTCATAGGCCAGTCACCTTAAAGTATTGCCAATTTTAAAGGTCCGTAAGCTTCCCAGGTCCACCTCTTAAAGGGCCAGTACACTTAAAATGCTGTTGTTTCAAGGGTTTGTACACAACCCTGGTCAACCTCTTAAAGGACATAATTCCCTAAATTTGTCACCTCTTCAAGGGTTTGTCCACATCTAGGGTCTGCCTCTTAAAGGGCCAGTCATCAAAACATGTCACATGTTCAAGTGGATTTCCACTTCATAAGCCACATTGACATTTCCAAAGGTCTGTCCATTCCCAGGGTTGTCTCTTAGAAGGCCACCCACACACAATAATGCATCTTTAAGGACTGTCCACTTCCATGGTCATCCTCTTCATAGGCCAGTCACCTTAAAGTATTGCCAATTTTAAAGGTCCGTAAGCTTCCCAGGTCCACCTCTTAAAAGGCCAGTACACTTAAAATGCTGTTGTTTCGAGGGTTTGTACACAACCCTGGTCAACCTCTTAAAGGACATAATTCCCTAAATTTGTCACCTCTTCAAGGGTTTGTCCACTTCTAGGGTCTGCCTCTTAAAGGGCCAGTCCGCAAAACATGTCACATGTTCAAGTGGCTTTCCACTTCATAAGCCACATTGACATTTCCAAAGGTCTGTCCATTCCCAGGGTTGTCTCTTAGAAGGCCACCCACACACAATAATGCATCTTTAAGGACTGTCCACTTCCATGGTCATCCTCTTCATAGGCCAGTCACCTTAAAGTATTGCCAATTTTAACGGTCCGTAAGCTTCCCAGGTCCACCTCTTAAAGGGCCAGTACACTTAAAATGCTGTTGTTTCGAGGGTTTGTACACAACCCTGGTCAACCTCTTAAAGGACATAATTCCCTAAATGTGTCACCTCTTCAAGGGTTTGTCCACATCTAGGGTCTGCCTCTTAAAGGGCCAGTCATCAAAACATGTCACATGTTCAAGTGGCTTTCCACTTCATAAGCCACATTGACATTTCCAAAGGTCTGTCCATTCCCAGGGTTGTCTCTTAGAAGGCCACCCACACACAATAATGCATCTTTAAGGACTGTCCACTTCCATGGTCATCCTCTTCATAGGCCAGTCACCTTAAAGTATTGCCAATTTTAAAGGTCCGTAAGCTTCCCAGGTCCACCTCTTAAAGGGCCAGTACACTTAAAATGCTGTTGTTTCGAGGGTTTGTACACAACCCTGGTCAACCTCTTAAAGGACATAATTCCCTAAATTTGTCACCTCTTCAAGGGTTTGTCCACTTCTAGGGTCTGCCTCTTAAAGGGCCAGTCCGCAAAACATGTCACATGTTCAAGTGGCTTTCCACTTCATAAGCCACATTGACATTTCCAAAGGTCTGTCCATTCCCAGGGTTGTCTCTTAGAAGGCCACCCACACACAATAATGCATCTTTAAGGACTGTCCACTTCCATGGTCATCCTCTTCATAGGCCAGTCACCTTAAAGTATTGCCAATTTTAAAGGTCCGTAAGCTTCCCAGGTCCACCTCTTAAAGGGCCAGTACACTTAAAATGCTGTTGTTTCGAGGGTTTGTACACAACCCTGGTCAACCTCTTAAAGGACATAATTCCCTAAATTTGTCACCTCTTCAAGGGTTTGTCCACTTCTAGGGTCTGCCTCTTAAAGGGCCAGTCCGCAAAACATGTCACATGTTCAAGTGGCTTTCCACTTCATAAGCCACATTGACATTTCCAAAGGTCTGTCCATTCCCAGGGTTGTCTCTTAGAAGGCCACCCACACACAATAATGCATCTTTAAGGACTGTCCACTTCCATGGTCATCCTCTTCATAGGCCAGTCACCTTAAAGTATTGCCAATTTTAAAGGTCCGTAAGCTTCCCAGGTCCACCTCTTAAAGGGCCAGTACACTTAAAATGCTGTTGTTTCGAGGGTTTGTACACAACCCTGGTCAACCTCTTAAAGGACATAATTCCCTAAATTTGTCACCTCTTCAAGGGTTTGTCCACTTCTAGGGTCTGCCTCTTAAAGGGCCAGTCCGCAAAACATGTCACATGTTCAAGTGGCTTTCCACTTCATAAGCCACATTGACATTTCCAAAGGTCTGTCCATTCCCAGGGTTGTCTCTTAGAAGGCCACCCACACACAATAATGCATCTTTAAGGACTGTCCACTTCCATGGTCATCCTCTTCATAGGCCAGTCACCTTAAAGTATTGCCAATTTTAACGGTCCGTAAGCTTCCCAGGTCCACCTCTTAAAGGGCCAGTACACTTAAAATGCTGTTGTTTCGAGGGTTTGTACACAACCCTGGTCAACCTCTTAAAGGACATAATTCCCTAAATGTGTCACCTCTTCAAGGGTTTGTCCACATCTAGGGTCTGCCTCTTAAAGGGTCAGTCATCAAAACATGTCACATGTTCAAGTGGCTTTCCACTTCATAAGCCACATTGACATTTCCAAAGGTCTGTCCATTCCCAGGGTTGTCTCTTAGAAGGCCACCCACACACAATAATGCATCTTTAAGGACTGTCCACTTCCATGGTCATCCTCTTCATAGGCCAGTCACCTTAAAGTATTGCCAATTTTAAAGGTCCGTAAGCTTCCCAGGTCCACCTCTTAAAGGGCCAGTACACTTAAAATGCTGTTGTTTCAAGGGTTTGTACACAACCCTGGTCAACCTCTTAAAGGACATAATTCCCTAAATTTGTCACCTCTTCAAGGGTTTGTCCACATCTAGGGTCTGCCTCTTAAAGGGCCAGTCATCAAAACATGTCACATGTTCAAGTGGATTTCCACTTCATAAGCCACATTGACATTTCCAAAGGTCTGTCCATTCCCAGGGTTGTCTCTTAGAAGGCCACCCACACACAATAATGCATCTTTAAGGACTGTCCACTTCCATGGTCATCCTCTTCATAGGCCAGTCACCTTAAAGTATTGCCAATTTTAAAGGTCCGTAAGCTTCCCAGGTCCACCTCTTAAAGGGCCAGTACACTTAAAATGCTGTTGTTTTGAGGGTTTGTACACAACCCTGGTCAACCTCTTAAAGGACATAATTCCCTAAATTTGTCACCTCTTCAAGGGTTTGTCCACTTCTAGGGTCTGCCTCTTAAAGGGCCAGTCCACAAAACATGTCACATGTTCAAGTGGCTTTCCACTTCATAAGCCACATTGACATTTCCAAAGGTCTGTCCATTCCCAGGGTTGTCTCTTAGAAGGCCACCCACACACAATAATGCATCTTTAAGGACTGTCCACTTCCATGGTCATCCTCTTCATAGGCCAGTCACCTTAAAGTATTGCCAATTTTAAAGGTCCGTAAGCTTCCCAGGTCCACCTCTTAAAGGGCCAGTACACTTAAAATGCTGTTGTTTCGAGGGTTTGTACACAACCCTGGTCAACCTCTTAAAGGACATAATTCCCTAAATTTGTCACCTCTTCAAGGGTTTGTCCACTTCTAGGGTCTGCCTCTTAAAGGGCCAGTCCGCAAAACATGTCACATGTTCAAGTGGCTTTCCACTTCATAAGCCACATTGACATTTCCAAAGGTCTGTCCATTCCCAGGGTTGTCTCTTAGAAGGCCACCCACACACAATAATGCATCTTTAAGGACTGTCCACTTCCATGGTCATCCTCTTCATAGGCCAGTCACCTTAAAGTATTGCCAATTTTAAAGGTCCGTAAGCTTCCCAGGTCCACCTCTTAAAGGGCCAGTACACTTAAAATGCTGTTGTTTCGAGGGTTTGTACACAACCCTGGTCAACCTCTTAAAGGACATAATTCCCTAAATTTGTCACCTCTTCAAGGGTTTGTCCACTTCTAGGGTCTGCCTCTTAAAGGGCCAGTCCGCAAAACATGTCACATGTTCAAGTGGCTTTCCACTTCATAAGCCACATTGACATTTCCAAAGGTCTGTCCATTCCCAGGGTTGTCTCTTAGAAGGCCACCCACACACAATAATGCATCTTTAAGGACTGTCCACTTCCATGGTCATCCTCTTCATAGGCCAGTCACCTTAAAGTATTGCCAATTTTAAAGGTCCGTAAGCTTCCCAGGTCCACCTCTTAAAGGGCCAGTACACTTAAAATGCTGTTGTTTCGAGGGTTTGTACACAACCCTGGTCAACCTCTTAAAGGACATAATTCCCTAAATTTGTCACCTCTTCAAGGGTTTGTCCACTTCTAGGGTCTGCCTCTTAAAGGGCCAGTCCGCAAAACATGTCACATGTTCAAGTGGCTTTCCACTTCATAAGCCACATTGACATTTCCAAAGGTCTGTCCATTCCCAGGGTTGTCTCTTAGAAGGCCACCCACACACAATAATGCATCTTTAAGGACTGTCCACTTCCATGGTCATCCTCTTCATAGGCCAGTCACCTTAAAGTATTGCCAATTTTAAAGGTCCGTAAGCTTCCCAGGTCCACCTCTTAAAGGGCCAGTACACTTAAAATGCTGTTGTTTCGAGGGTTTGTACACAACCCTGGTCAACCTCTTAAAGGACATAATTCCCTAAATTTGTCACCTCTTCAAGGGTTTGTCCACTTCTAGGGTCTGCCTCTTAAAGGGCCAGTCCACAAAACATGTCACATGTTCAAGTGGCTTTCCACTTCATAAGCCACATTGACATTTCCAAAGGTCTGTCCATTCCCAGGGTTGTCTCTTAGAAGGCCACCCACACACAATAATGCATCTTTAAGGACTGTCCACTTCCATGGTCATCCTCTTCATAGGCCAGTCACCTTAAAGTATTGCCAATTTTAAAGGTCCGTAAGCTTCCCCAGGTCCACCTCTTAAAGGGCCAGTACACTTAAAATGCTGTTGTTTCAAGGGTTTGTACACAACCCTGGTCAACCTCTTAAAGGACATAATTCCCTAAATTTGTCACCTCTTCAAGGGTTTGTCCACATCTAGGGTCTGCCTCTTAAAGGGCCAGTCATCAAAACATGTCACATGTTCAAGTGGATTTCCACTTCATAAGCCACATTGACATTTCCAAAGGTCTGTCCATTCCCAGGGTTGTCTCTTAGAAGGCCACCCACACACAATAATGCATCTTTAAGGACTGTCCACTTCCATGGTCATCCTCTTCATAGGCCAGTCACCTTAAAGTATTGCCAATTTTAAAGGTCCGTAAGCTTCCCAGGTCCACCTCTTAAAAGGCCAGTACACTTAAAATGCTGTTGTTTCGAGGGTTTGTACACAACCCTGGTCAACCTCTTAAAGGACATAATTCCCTAAATTTGTCACCTCTTCAAGGGTTTGTCCACTTCTAGGGTCTGCCTCTTAAAGGGCCAGTCCGCAAAACATGTCACATGTTCAAGTGGCTTTCCACTTCATAAGCCACATTGACATTTCCAAAGGTCTGTCCATTCCCAGGGTTGTCTCTTAGAAGGCCACCCACACACAATAATGCATCTTTAAGGACTGTCCACTTCCATGGTCATCCTCTTCATAGGCCAGTCACCTTAAAGTATTGCCAATTTTAACGGTCCGTAAGCTTCCCAGGTCCACCTCTTAAAGGGCCAGTACACTTAAAATGCTGTTGTTTCGAGGGTTTGTACACAACCCTGGTCAACCTCTTAAAGGACATAATTCCCTAAATGTGTCACCTCTTCAAGGGTTTGTCCACATCTAGGGTCTGCCTCTTAAAGGGCCAGTCATCAAAACATGTCACATGTTCAAGTGGCTTTCCACTTCATAAGCCACATTGACATTTCCAAAGGTCTGTCCATTCCCAGGGTTGTCTCTTAGAAGGCCACCCACACACAATAATGCATCTTTAAGGACTGTCCACTTCCATGGTCATCCTCTTCATAGGCCAGTCACCTTAAAGTATTGCCAATTTTAAAGGTCCGTAAGCTTCCCAGGTCCACCTCTTAAAGGGCCAGTACACTTAAAATGCTGTTGTTTCGAGGGTTTGTACACAACCCTGGTCAACCTCTTAAAGGACATAATTCCCTAAATTTGTCACCTCTTCAAGGGTTTGTCCACTTCTAGGGTCTGCCTCTTAAAGGGCCAGTCCGCAAAACATGTCACATGTTCAAGTGGCTTTCCACTTCATAAGCCACATTGACATTTCCAAAGGTCTGTCCATTCCCAGGGTTGTCTCTTAGAAGGCCACCCACACACAATAATGCATCTTTAAGGACTGTCCACTTCCATGGTCATCCTCTTCATAGGCCAGTCACCTTAAAGTATTGCCAATTTTAAAGGTCCGTAAGCTTCCCAGGTCCACCTCTTAAAGGGCCAGTACACTTAAAATGCTGTTGTTTCGAGGGTTTGTACACAACCCTGGTCAACCTCTTAAAGGACATAATTCCCTAAATTTGTCACCTCTTCAAGGGTTTGTCCACTTCTAGGGTCTGCCTCTTAAAGGGCCAGTCCGCAAAACATGTCACATGTTCAAGTGGCTTTCCACTTCATAAGCCACATTGACATTTCCAAAGGTCTGTCCATTCCCAGGGTTGTCTCTTAGAAGGCCACCCACACACAATAATGCATCTTTAAGGACTGTCCACTTCCATGGTCATCCTCTTCATAGGCCAGTCACCTTAAAGTATTGCCAATTTTAAAGGTCCGTAAGCTTCCCAGGTCCACCTCTTAAAGGGCCAGTACACTTAAAATGCTGTTGTTTCGAGGGTTTGTACACAACCCTGGTCAACCTCTTAAAGGACATAATTCCCTAAATTTGTCACCTCTTCAAGGGTTTGTCCACTTCTAGGGTCTGCCTCTTAAAGGGCCAGTCCGCAAAACATGTCACATGTTCAAGTGGCTTTCCACTTCATAAGCCACATTGACATTTCCAAAGGTCTGTCCATTCCCAGGGTTGTCTCTTAGAAGGCCACCCACACACAATAATGCATCTTTAAGGACTGTCCACTTCCATGGTCATCCTCTTCATAGGCCAGTCACCTTAAAGTATTGCCAATTTTAAAGGTCCGTAAGCTTCCCAGGTCCACCTCTTAAAGGGCCAGTACACTTAAAATGCTGTTGTTTTGAGGGTTTGTACACAACCCTGGTCAACCTCTTAAAGGACATAATTCCCTAAATTTGTCACCTCTTCAAGGGTTTGTCCACTTCTAGGGTCTGCCTCTTAAAGGGCCAGTCCGCAAAACATGTCACATGTTCAAGTGGCTTTCCACTTCATAAGCCACATTGACATTTCCAAAGGTCTGTCCATTCCCAGGGTTGTCTCTTAGAAGGCCACCCACACACAATAATGCATCTTTAAGGACTGTCCACTTCCATGGTCATCCTCTTCATAGGCCAGTCACCTTAAAGTATTGCCAATTTTAACGGTCCGTAAGCTTCCCAGGTCCACCTCTTAAAGGGCCAGTACACTTAAAATGCTGTTGTTTCGAGGGTTTGTACACAACCCTGGTCAACCTCTTAAAGGACATAATTCCCTAAATGTGTCACCTCTTCAAGGGTTTGTCCACATCTAGGGTCTGCCTCTTAAAGGGTCAGTCATCAAATCATGTCACATGTTCAAGTGGCTTTCCACTTCATAAGCCACATTGACATTTCCAAAGGTCTGTCCATTCCCAGGGTTGTCTCTTAGAAGGCCACCCACACACAATAATGCATCTTTAAGGACTGTCCACTTCCATGGTCATCCTCTTCATAGGCCAGTCACCTTAAAGTATTGCCAATTTTAAAGGTCCGTAAGCTTCCCAGGTCCACCTCTTAAAGGGCCAGTACACTTAAAATGCTGTTGTTTCGAGGGTTTGTACACAACCCTGGTCAACCTCTTAAAGGACATAATTCCCTAAATTTGTCACCTCTTCAAGGGTTTGTCCACTTCTAGGGTCTGCCTCTTAAAGGGCCAGTCCGCAAAACATGTCACATGTTCAAGTGGCTTTCCACTTCATAAGCCACATTGACATTTCCAAAGGTCTGTCCATTCCCAGGGTTGTCTCTTAGAAGGCCACCCACACACAATAATGCATCTTTAAGGACTGTCCACTTCCATGGTCATCCTCTTCATAGGCCAGTCACCTTAAAGTATTGCCAATTTTAAAGGTCCGTAAGCTTCCCAGGTCCACCTCTTAAAGGGCCAGTACACTTAAAATGCTGTTGTTTCAAGGGTTTGTACACAACCCTGGTCAACCTCTTAAAGGACATAATTCCCTAAATTTGTCACCTCTTCAAGGGTTTGTCCACATCTAGGGTCTGCCTCTTAAAGGGCCAGTCATCAAAACATGTCACATGTTCAAGTGGCTTTCCACTTCATAAGCCACATTGACATTTCCAAAGGTCTGTCCATTCCCAGGGTTGTCTCTTAGAAGGCCACCCACACACAATAATGCATCTTTAAGGACTGTCCACTTCCATGGTCATCCTCTTCATAGGCCAGTCACCTTAAAGTATTGCCAATTTTAAAGGTCCGTAAGCTTCCCAGGTCCACCTCTTAAAGGGCCAGTACACTTAAAATGCTGTTGTTTCGAGGGTTTGTACACAACCCTGGTCAACCTCTTAAAGGACATAATTCCCTAAATTCGTCACCTCTTCAAGGGTTTGTCCACTTCTAGGGTCTGCCTCTTAAAGGGCCAGTCCGCAAAACATGTCACATGTTCAAGTGGCTTTCCACTTCATAAGCCACATTGACATTTCCAAAGGTCTGTCCATTCCCAGGGTTGTCTCTTAGAAGGCCACCCACACACAATAATGCATCTTTAAGGACTGTCCACTTCCATGGTCATCCTCTTCATAGGCCAGTCACCTTAAAGTATTGCCAATTTTAAAGGTCCGTAAGCTTCCCAGGTCCACCTCTTAAAGGGCCAGTACACTTAAAATGCTGTTGTTTCGAGGGTTTGTACACAACCCTGGTCAACCTCTTAAAGGACATAATTCCCTAAATTTGTCACCTCTTCAAGGGTTTGTCCACTTCTAGGGTCTGCCTCTTAAAGGGCCAGTCCGCAAAACATGTCACATGTTCAAGTGGCTTTCCACTTCATAAGCCACATTGACATTTCCAAAGGTCTGTCCATTCCCAGGGTTGTCTCTTAGAAGGCCACCCACACACAATAATGCATCTTTAAGGACTGTCCACTTCCATGGTCATCCTCTTCATAGGCCAGTCACCTTAAAGTATTGCCAATTTTAAAGGTCCGTAAGCTTCCCAGGTCCACCTCTTAAAGGGCCAGTACACTTAAAATGCTGTTGTTTCGAGGGTTTGTACACAACCCTGGTCAACCTCTTAAAGGACATAATTCCCTAAATTTGTCACCTCTTCAAGGGTTTGTCCACTTCTAGGGTCTGCCTCTTAAAGGGCCAGTCCGCAAAACATGTCACATGTTCAAGTGGCTTTCCACTTCATAAGCCACATTGACATTTCCAAAGGTCTGTCCATTCCCAGGGTTGTCTCTTAGAAGGCCACCCACACACAATAATGCATCTTTAAGGACTGTCCACTTCCATGGTCATCCTCTTCATAGGCCAGTCACCTTAAAGTATTGCCAATTTTAAAGGTCCGTAAGCTTCCCAGGTCCACCTCTTAAAGGGCCAGTACACTTAAAATGCTGTTGTTTTCGAGGGTTTGTACACAACCCTGGTCAACCTCTTAAAGGACATAATTCCCTAAATTTGTCACCTCTTCAAGGGTTTTGTCCACTTCTAGGGTCTGCCTCTTAAAGGGCCAGTCCGCAAAACATGTCACATGTTCAAGTGGCTTTCCACTTCATAAGCCACATTGACATTTCCAAAGGTCTGTCCATTCCCAGGGTTGTCTCTTAGAAGGCCACCCACACACAATAATGCATCTTTAAGGACTGTCCACTTCCATGGTCATCCTCTTCATAGGCCAGTCACCTTAAAGTATTGCCAATTTTAAAGGTCCGTAAGCTTCCCAGGTCCACCTCTTAAAGGGCCAGTACACTTAAAATGCTGTTGTTTTCGAGGGTTTGTACACAACCCTGGTCAACCTCTTAAAGGACATAATTCCCTAAATTTGTCACCTCTTCAAGGGTTTTGTCCACTTCTAGGGTCTGCCCTCTTAAAGGGCCAGTCCGCAAAACATGTCACATGTTCAAGTGGCTTTCCACTTCATAAGCCACATTGACATTTCCAAAGGTCTGTCCATTCCCAGGGGTTGTCTCTTAGAAGGCCACCCACACACAATAATGCATCTTTAAGGACTGTCCACTTCCATGGTCATCCTCTTCATAGGCCAGTCACCTTAAAGTATTGCCAATTTTAAAGGTCCGTAAGCTTCCCAGGTCCACCTCTTAAAGGGCCAGTACACTTAAAATGCTGTTGTTTCGAGGGTTTGTACACAACCCTGGTCAACCTCTTAAAGGACATAATTCCCTAAATTTGTCACCTCTTCAAGGGTTTGTCCACATCTAGGGTCTGCCTCTTAAAGGGCCAGTCATCAAAACATGTCACATGTTCAAGTGGCTTTCCACTTCATAAGCCACATTGACATTTCCAAAGGTCTGTCCATTCCCAGGGTTGTCTCTTAGAAGGCCACCCACACACAATAATGCATCTTTAAGGACTGTCCACTTCCATGGTCATCCTCTTCATAGGCCAGTCACCTTAAAGTATTGCCAATTTTAAAGGTCCGTAAGCTTTCCCAGGTCCACCTCTTAAAGGGCCAGTACACTTAAAATGCTGTTGTTTCAAGGGTTTGTACACAACCCTGGTCAACCTCTTAAAGGACATAATTCCCTAAATTTGTCACCTCTTCAAGGGGTTTGTCCACTTCTAGGGTCTGCCTCTTAAAGGGCCAGTCCGCAAAAACATGTCACATGTTCAAGTGGCTTTCCACTTCATAAGCCACATTGACATTTCCAAAGGTCTGTCCATTCCCAGGGTTGTCTCTTAGAAGGCCACCCACACACAATAATGCATCTTTAAGGACTGTCCACTTCCATGGTCATCCTCTTCATAGGCCAGTCACCTTAAAGTATTGCCAATTTTAAAGGTCCGTAAGCTTCCAGGTCCACCTCTTAAAGGGCCAGTACACTTAAAATGCTGTTGTTTCGAGGGTTTGTACACAACCCTGGTCAACCTCTTAAAGGACATAATTCCCTAAATTTGTCACCTCTTCAAGGGTTTGTCCACTTCTAGGGTCTGCCTCTTAAAGGGCCAGTCCGCAAAACATGTCACATGTTCAAGTGGCTTTCCACTTCATAAAGCCACATTGACATTTCCAAAGGTCTGTCCATTCCCAGGGTTGTCTCTTAGAAGGCCACCCACACACAATAATGCATCTTTAAGGACTGTCCACTTCCATGGTCATCCTCTTCATAGGCCAGTCACCTTAAAGTATTGCCAATTTTAAAGGTCCGTAAGCTTCCCAGGTCCACCTCTTAAAGGGCCAGTACACTTAAAATGCTGTTGTTTCGAGGGTTTGTACACAACCCTGGTCAACCTCTTAAAGGACATAATTCCCTAAATTTGTCACCTCTTCAAGGGTTTGTCCACATCTAGGGTCTGCCTCTTAAAGGGCCAGTCATCAAAACATGTCACATGTTCAAGTGGCTTTCCACTTCATAAGCCACATTGACATTTCCAAAGGTCTGTCCATTCCCAGGGTTGTCTCTTAGAAGGCCACCCACACACAATAATGCATCTTTAAGGACTGTCCACTTCCATGGTCATCCTCTTCATAGGCCAGTCACCTTAAAGTATTGCCAATTTTAAAGGTCCGTAAGCTTCCCAGGTCCACCTCTTAAAGGGCCAGTACACTTAAAATGCTGTTGTTTCGAGGGTTTGTACACAACCCTGGTCAACCTCTTAAAGGACATAATTCCCTAAATTTGTCACCTCTTCAAGGGTTTGTCCACTTCTAGGGTCTGCCTCTTAAAGGGCCAGTCCGCAAAACATGTCACATGTTCAAGTGGCTTTCCACTTCATAAGCCACATTGACATTTCCAAAGGTCTGTCCATTCCCAGGGTTGTCTCTTAGAAGGCCACCCACACACAATAATGCATCTTTAAGGACTGTCCACTTCCATGGTCATCCTCTTCATAGGCCAGTCACCTTAAAGTATTGCCAATTTTAAAGGTCCGTAAGCTTCCCAGGTCCACCTCTTAAAGGGCCAGTACACTTAAAATGCTGTTGTTTCGAGGGTTTGTACACAACCCTGGTCAACCTCTTAAAGGACATAATTCCCTAAATTTGTCACCTCTTCAAGGGTTTGTCCACTTCTAGGGTCTGCCTCTTAAAGGGCCAGTCCGCAAAACATGTCACATGTTCAAGTGGCTTTCCACTTCATAAGCCACATTGACATTTCCAAAGGTCTGTCCATTCCCAGGGTTGTCTCTTAGAAGGCCACCCACACACAATAATGCATCTTTAAGGACTGTCCACTTCCATGGTCATCCTCTTCATAGGCCAGTCACCTTAAAGTATTGCCAATTTTAAAGGTCCGTAAGCTTCCCAGGTCCACCTCTTAAAGGGCCAGTACACTTAAAATGCTGTTGTTTCGAGGGTTTGTACACAACCCTGGTCAACCTCTTAAAGGACATAATTCCCTAAGTTTGTCACCTCTTCAAGGGTTTTGTCCACATCTAGGGTCTGCCTCTTAAAGGGCCAGTCATCAAAACATGTCACATGTTTCAAGTGGCTTTCCACTTCATAAGCCACATTGACATTTCCAAAGGGTCTGTCCATTCCCAGGGTTGTCTCTTAGAAGGCCACCCACACACAATAATGCATCTTTAAGGACTGTCCACTTCCATGGTCATCCTCTTCATAGGCCAGTCACCTTAAAGTATTGCCAATTTTAAAGGTCCGTAAGCTTCCCAGGTCCACCTCTTAAAGGGCCAGTACACTTAAAAATGCTGTTGTTTCGAGGGTTTGTACACAACCCTGGTCAACCTCTTAAAGGACATAATTCCCTAAATTTGTCACCTCTTCAAGGGTTTGTCCACTTCTAGGGTCTGCCTCTTAAAGGGCCAGTCCGCAAAACATGTCACATGTTCAAGTGGCTTTCCACTTCATAAGCCACATTGACATTTCCAAAGGTCTGTCCATTCCCAGGGTTGTCTCTTAGAAGGCCACCCACACACAATAATGCATCTTTAAGGACTGTCCACTTCCATGGTCATCCTCTTCATAGGCCAGTCACCTTAAAGTATTGCCAATTTTAAAGGTCCGTAAGCTTCCCAGGTCCACCTCTTAAAGGGCCAGTACACTTAAAATGCTGTTGTTTCGAGGGTTTGTACACAACCCTGGTCAACCTCTTAAAGGACATAATTCCCTAAATTTGTCACCTCTTCAAGGGTTTGTCCACTTCTAGGGTCTGCCTCTTAAAGGGCCAGTCCGCAAAACATGTCACATGTTCAAGTGGCTTTCCACTTCATAAGCCACATTGACATTTCCAAAGGTCTGTCCATTCCCAGGGTTGTCTCTTAGAAGGCCACCCACACACAATAATGCATCTTTAAGGACTGTCCACTTCCATGGTCATCCTCTTCATAGGCCAGTCACCTTAAAGTATTGCCAATTTTAAAGGTCCGTAAGCTTCCCAGGTCCACCTCTTAAAGGGCCAGTACACTTAAAAATGCTGTTGTTTCGAGGGTTTGTACACAACCCTGGTCAACCTCTTAAAGGACATAATTCCCTAAATTTGTCACCTCTTCAAGGGTTTGTCCACTTCTAGGGTCTGCCTCTTAAAGGGCCAGTCCGCAAAAACATGTCACATGTTCAAGTGGCTTTCCACTTCATAAGCCACATTGACATTTCCAAAGGTCTGTCCATTCCCAGGGTTGTCTCTTAGAAGGCCACCCACACACAATAATGCATCTTTAAGGACTGTCCACTTCCATGGTCATCCTCTTCATAGGCCAGTCACCTTAAAGTATTGCCAATTTTAAAGGTCCGTAAGCTTCCCAGGTCCACCTCTTAAAGGGCCAGTACACTTAAAATGCTGTTGTTTCGAGGGTTTGTACACAACCCTGGTCAACCTCTTAAAGGACATAATTCCCTAAATTTGTCACCTCTTCAAGGGTTTGTCCACTTCTAGGGTCTGCCTCTTAAAGGGCCAGTCCGCAAAACATGTCACATGTTCAAGTGGCTTTCCACTTCATAAGCCACATTGACATTTCCAAAGGTCTGTCCATTCCCAGGGTTGTCTCTTAGAAGGCCACCCACACACAATAATGCATCTTTAAGGACTGTCCACTTCCATGGTCATCCTCTTCATAGGCCAGTCACCTTAAAGTATTGCCAATTTTAAAGGTCCGTAAGCTTCCCAGGTCCACCTCTTAAAGGGCCAGTACACTTAAAATGCTGTTGTTTCGAGGGTTTGTACACAACCCTGGTCAACCTCTTAAAGGACATAATTCCCTAAATTTGTCACCTCTTCAAGGGTTTGTCCACTTCTAGGGTCTGCCTCTTAAAGGGCCAGTCCGCAAAAACATGTCACATGTTCAAGTGGCTTTCCACTTCATAAGCCACATTGACATTTCCAAAGGTCTGTCCATTCCCAGGGTTGTCTCTTAGAAGGCCACCCACACACAATAATGCATCTTTAAGGACTGTCCACTTCCATGGTCATCCTCTTCATAGGCCAGTCACCTTAAAGTATTGCCAATTTTAAAGGTCCGTAAGCTTCCCAGGTCCACCTCTTAAAGGGCCAGTACACTTAAAATGCTGTTGTTTCGAGGGTTTGTACACAACCCTGGTCAACCTCTTAAAGGACATAATTCCCTAAATTTGTCACCTCTTCAAGGGTTTGTCCACATCTAGGGTCTGCCTCTTAAAGGGCCAGTCCGCAAAACATGTCACATGTTCAAGTGGCTTTCCACTTCATAAGCCACATTGACATTTCCAAAGGTCTGTCCATTCCCAGGGTTGTCTCTTAGAAGGCCACCCACACACAATAATGCATCTTTAAGGACTGTCCACTTCCATGGTCATCCTCTTCATAGGCCAGTCACCTTAAAGTATTGCCAATTTTAAAGGTCCGTAAGCTTCCCAGGTCCACCTCTTAAAGGGCCAGTACACTTAAAATGCTGTTGTTTTCGAGGGTTTGTACACAACCCTGGTCAACCTCTTAAAGGACATAATTCCCTAAATTTGTCACCTCTTCAAGGGTTTGTCCACTTCTAGGGTCTGCCTCTTAAAGGGCCAGTCCGCAAAACATGTCACATGTTCAAGTGGCTTTCCACTTCATAAGCCACATTGACATTTCCAAAGGTCTGTCCATTCCCAGGGTTGTCTCTTAGAAGGCCACCCACACACAATAATGCATCTTTAAGGACTGTCCACTTCCATGGTCATCCTCTTCATAGGCCAGTCACCTTAAAGTATTGCCAATTTTAAAGGTCCGTAAGCTTCCCAGGTCCACCTCTTAAAGGGCCAGTACACTTAAAATGCTGTTGTTTCGAGGGTTTGTACACAACCCTGGTCAACCTCTTAAAGGACATAATTCCCTAAATTTGTCACCTCTTCAAGGGTTTGTCCACTTCTAGGGTCTGCCTCTTAAAGGGCCAGTCCGCAAAACATGTCACATGTTCAAGTGGCTTTCCACTTCATAAGCCACATTGACATTTCCAAAGGTCTGTCCATTCCCAGGGTTGTCTCTTAGAAGGCCACCCACACACAATAATGCATCTTTAAGGACTGTCCACTTCCATGGTCATCCTCTTCATAGGCCAGTCACCTTAAAGTATTGCCAATTTTAAAGGTCCGTAAGCTTCCCAGGTCCACCTCTTAAAGGGCCAGTACACTTAAAATGCTGTTGTTTCGAGGGTTTGTACACAACCCTGGTCAACCTCTTAAAGGACATAATTCCCTAAATTTGTCACCTCTTCAAGGGTTTGTCCACTTCTAGGGGTCTGCCTCTTAAAGGGCCAGTCCGCAAAACATGTCACATGTTCAAGTGGCTTTCCACTTCATAAGCCACATTGACATTTCCAAAGGTCTGTCCATTCCCAGGGTTGTCTCTTAGAAGGCCACCCACACACAATAATGCATCTTTAAGGACTGTCCACTTCCATGGTCATCCTCTTCATAGGCCAGTCACCTTAAAGTATTGCCAATTTTAAAGGTCCGTAAGCTTCCCAGGTCCACCTCTTAAAGGGCCAGTACACTTAAAATGCTGTTGTTTCGAGGGTTTGTACACAACCCTGGTCAACCTCTTAAAGGACATAATTCCCTAAATTTGTCACCTCTTCAAGGGTTTGTCCACTTCTAGGGTCTGCCTCTTAAAGGGCCAGTCCGCAAAACATGTCACATGTTCAAGTGGCTTTCCACTTCATAAGCCACATTGACATTTCCAAAGGTCTGTCCATTCCCAGGGTTGTCTCTTAGAAGGCCACCCACACACAATAATGCATCTTTAAGGACTGTCCACTTCCATGGTCATCCTCTTTCATAGGCCAGTCACCTTAAAGTATTGCCAATTTTAAAGGTCCGTAAGCTTCCCAGGTCCACCTCTTAAAGGGCCAGTACACTTAAAATGCTGTTGTTTCGAGGGTTTGTACACAACCCTGGTCAACCTCTTAAAGGACATAATTCCCTAAATTTGTCACCTCTTCAAGGGTTTGTCCACTTCTAGGGGTCTGCCTCTTAAAGGGCCAGTCCGCAAAACATGTCACATGTTCAAGTGGCTTTCCACTTCATAAGCCACATTGACATTTCCAAAGGTCTGTCCATTCCCAGGGTTGTCTCTTAGAAGGCCACCCACACACAATAATGCATCTTTTAAGGACTGTCCACTTCCATGGTCATCCTCTTCATAGGCCAGTCACCTTAAAGTATTGCCAATTTTAAAGGTCCGTAAGCTTCCCAGGTCCACCTCTTAAAGGGCCAGTACACTTAAAATGCTGTTGTTTCGAGGGTTTGTACACAACCCTGGTCAACCTCTTAAAGGACATAATTCCCTAAATTTGTCACCTCTTCAAGGGTTTGTCCACTTCTAGGGTCTGCCTCTTAAAGGGCCAGTCCGCAAAACATGTCACATGTTCAAGTGGCTTTCCACTTCATAAGCCACATTGACATTTCCAAAGGTCTGTCCATTCCCAGGGTTGTCTCTTAGAAGGCCACCCACACACAATAATGCATCTTTAAGGACTGTCCACTTCCATGGTCATCCTCTTCATAGGCCAGTCACCTTAAAGTATTGCCAATTTTAAAGGTCCGTAAGCTTCCCAGGTCCACCTCTTAAAGGGCCAGTACACTTAAAATGCTGTTGTTTCGAGGGTTTGTACACAACCCTGGTCAACCTCTTAAAGGACATAATTCCCTAAATTTGTCACCTCTTCAAGGGTTTGTCCACTTCTAGGGTCTGCCTCTTAAAGGGCCAGTCAGCAAAACATGTCACATGTTCAAGTGGCTTTCCACTTCATAAGCCACATTGACATTTCCAAAGGTCTGTCCATTCCCAGGGTTGTCTCTTAGAAGGCCACCCACACACAATAATGCATCTTTAAGGACTGTCCCACTTCCATGGTCATTCCTCTTCATAGGCCAGTCACCTTAAAGTATTGCCAATTTTAAAGGTCCGTAAGCTTCCCAGGTCCACCTCTTAAAGGGCCAGTACACTTAAAATGCTGTTGTTTCGAGGGTTTGTACACAACCCCTGGTCAACCTCTTAAAGGACATAATTCCCTAAATTTGTCACCTCTTCAAGGGTTTGTCCACTTCTAGGGTCTGCCTCTTAAAGGGCCAGTCCGCAAAACATGTCACATGTTCAAGTGGCTTTCCACTTCATAAGCCACATTGACATTTCCAAAGGTCTGTCCATTCCCAGGGTTGTCTCTTAGAAGGCCACCCACACACAATAATGCATCTTTAAGGACTGTCCACTTCCATGGTCATCCTCTTCATAGGCCAGTCACCTTAAAGTATTGCCAATTTTAAAGGTCCGTAAGCTTCCCAGGTCCACCTCTTAAAGGGCCAGTACACTTAAAATGCTGTTGTTTCGAGGGTTTGTACACAACCCCTGGTCAACCTCTTAAAGGACATAATTCCCTAAATTTGTCACCTCTTCAAGGGTTTGTCCACTTCTAGGGTCTGCCTCTTAAAGGGCCAGTCCGCAAAACATGTCACATGTTCAAGTGGCTTTCCACTTCATAAGCCACATTGACATTTCCAAAGGTCTGTCCATTCCCAGGGTTGTCTCTTAGAAGGCCACCCACACACAATAATGCATCTTTAAGGACTGTCCACTTCCATGGTCATCCTCTTCATAGGCCAGTCACCTTAAAGTATTGCCAATTTTAAAGGTCCGTAAGCTTCCCAGGTCCACCTCTTAAAGGGCCAGTACACTTAAAATGCTGTTGTTTCGAGGGTTTGTACACAACCCTGGTCAACCTCTTAAAGGACATAATTCCCTAAATTTGTCACCTCTTCAAGGGTTTGTCCACTTCTAGGGTCTGCCTCTTAAAGGGCCAGTCCGCAAAACATGTCACATGTTCAAGTGGCTTTCCACTTCATAAGCCACATTGACATTTCCAAAGGTCTGTCCATTCCCAGGGTTGTCTCTTAGAAGGCCACCCACACACAATAATGCATCTTTAAGGACTGTCCACTTCCATGGTCATCCTCTTCATAGGCCAGTCACCTTAAAGTATTGCCAATTTTAAAGGTCCGTAAGCTTCCCAGGTCCACCTCTTAAAGGGCCCAGTACACTTAAAATGCTGTTGTTTCGAGGGTTTGTACACAACCCTGGTCAACCTCTTAAAGGACATAATTCCCTAAATTTGTCACCTCTTCAAGGGTTTGTCCACTTCTAGGGTCTGCCTCTTAAAGGGCCAGTCCGCAAAACATGTCACATGTTCAAGTGGCTTTCCACTTCATAAGCCACATTGACATTTCCAAAGGTCTGTCCATTCCCAGGGTTGTCTCTTAGAAGGCCACCCACACACAATAATGCATCTTTAAGGACTGTCCACTTCCATGGTCATCCTCTTCATAGGCCAGTCACCTTAAAGTATTGCCAATTTTAAAGGTCCGTAAGCTTCCAGGTCCACCTCTTAAAGGGCCAGTACACTTAAAATGCTGTTGTTTCGAGGGTTTGTACACAACCCTGGTCAACCTCTTAAAGGACATAATTCCCTAAATTTTGTCACCTCTTCAAGGGTTTGTCCACTTCTAGGGTCTGCCTCTTAAAGGGCCAGTCCGCAAAACATGTCACATGTTCAAGTGGCTTTCCACTTCATAAGCCACATTGACATTTCCAAAGGTCTGTCCATTCCCAGGGTTGTCTCTTAGAAGGCCACCCACACACAATAATGCATCTTTAAGGACTGTCCACTTCCATGGTCATCCTCTTCATAGGCCAGTCACCTTAAAGTATTGCCAATTTTAAAGGTCCGTAAGCTTCCCAGGTCCACCTCTTAAAGGGCCAGTACACTTAAAATGCTGTTGTTTCGAGGGTTTGTACACAACCCTGGTCAACCTCTTAAAGGACATAATTCCCCTAAATTTGTCACCTCTTCAAGGGTTTGTCCACTTCTAGGGTCTGCCTCTTAAAGGGCCAGTCCGCAAAACATGTCACATGTTCAAGTGGCTTTCCACTTCATAAGCCACATTGACATTTCCAAAGGTCTGTCCATTCCCAGGGTTGTCTCTTAGAAGGCCACCCACACACAATAATGCATCTTTAAGGACTGTCCACTTCCATGGTCATCCTCTTCATAGGCCAGTCACCTTAAAGTATTGCCAATTTTAAAGGTCCGTAAGCTTCCCAGGTCCACCTCTTAAAGGGCCAGTACACTTAAAATGCTGTTGTTTCGAGGGTTTGTACACAACCCTGGTCAACCTCTTAAAGGACATAATTCCCTAAATTTGTCACCTCTTCAAGGGTTTGTCCACTTCTAGGGTCTGCCTCTTAAAGGGCCAGTCCGCAAAACATGTCACATGTTCAAGTGGCTTTCCACTTCATAAGCCACATTGACATTTTCCAAAGGTCTGTCCATTCCCAGGGTTGTCTCTTAGAAGGCCACCCACACACAATAATGCATCTTTAAGGACTGTCCACTTCCATGGTCATCCTCTTCATAGGCCAGTCACCTTAAAGTATTGCCAATTTTAAAGGTCCGTAAGCTTCCCAGGTCCACCTCTTAAAGGGCCAGTACACTTAAAATGCTGTTGTTTCGAGGGTTTGTACACAACCCTGGTCAACCTCTTAAAGGACATAATTCCCTAAATTTGTCACCTCTTCAAGGGTTTTGTCCACATCTAGGGTCTGCCTCTTAAAGGGCCAGTCCGCAAAACATGTCACATGTTCAAGTGGCTTTCCACTTCATAAGCCACATTGACATTTCCAAAGGTCTGTCCATTCCCAGGGTTGTCTCTTAGAAGGCCACCCACACACAATAATGCATCTTTAAGGACTGTCCACTTCCATGGTCATCCTCTTCATAGGCCAGTCACCTTAAAGTATTGCCAATTTTAAAGGTCCGTAAGCTTCCCAGGTCCACCTCTTAAAGGGCCAGTACACTTAAAATGCTGTTGTTTCGAGGGTTTGTACACAACCCTGGTCAACCTCTTAAAGGACATAATTCCCTAAATTTGTCACCTCTTCAAGGGTTTGTCCACTTCTAGGGTCTGCCTCTTAAAGGGCCAGTCCGCAAAACATGTCACATGTTCAAGTGGCTTTCCACTTCATAAGCCACATTGACATTTCCAAAGGTCTGTCCATTCCCAGGGTTGTCTCTTAGAAGGCCACCCACACACAATAATGCATCTTTAAGGACTGTCCACTTCCATGGTCATCCTCTTCATAGGCCAGTCACCTTAAAGTATTGCCAATTTTAAAGGTCCGTAAGCTTCCCAGGTCCACCTCTTAAAGGGCCAGTACACTTAAAATGCTGTTGTTTCGAGGGTTTGTACACAACCCTGGTCAACCTCTTAAAGGACATAATTCCCTAAATTTGTCACCTCTTCAAGGGTTTGTCCACTTCTAGGGTCTGCCTCTTAAAGGGCCAGTCCGCAAAACATGTCACATGTTCAAGTGGCTTTTCCACTTCATAAGCCACATTGACATTTCCAAAGGTCTGTCCATTCCCAGGGTTGTCTCTTAGAAGGCCACCCACACACAATAATGCATCTTTAAGGACTGTTCCACTTCCATGGTCATCCTCTTCATAGGCCAGTCACCTTAAAGTATTGCCAATTTTAAAGGTCCGTAAGCTTCCCAGGTCCACCTCTTAAAGGGCCAGTACACTTAAAATGCTGTTGTTTCGAGGGTTTGTACACAACCCTGGTCAACCTCTTAAAGGACATAATTCCCTAAATTTGTCACCTCTTCAAGGGTTTGTCCACTTCTAGGGTCTGCCTCTTAAAGGGCCAGTCCGCAAAACATGTCACATGTTCAAGTGGCTTTCCACTTCATAAGCCACATTGACATTTCCAAAGGTCTGTCCATTCCCAGGGTTGTCTCTTAGAAGGCCACCCACACACAATAATGCATCTTTAAGGACTGTCCACTTCCATGGTCATCCTCTTCATAGGCCAGTCACCTTAAAGTATTGCCAATTTTAAAGGTCCGTAAGCTTCCCAGGTCCACCTCTTAAAGGGCCAGTACACTTAAAATGCTGTTGTTTCGAGGGTTTGTACACAACCCTGGTCAACCTCTTAAAGGACATAATTCCCTAAATGTGTCACCTCTTCAAGGGTTTGTCCACATTCTAGGGTCTGCCTCTTAAAGGGCCAGTCCTCAAAACATGTCACATGTTCAAGTGGCTTTTCCACTTCATAAGCCACATTGACATTTCCAAAGGTCTGTCCATTCCCAGGGTTGTCTCTTAGAAGGCCACCCACACACAATAATGCATCTTTAAGGACTGTCCACTTCCATGGTCATCCTCTTCATAGGCCAGTCACCTTAAAGTATTGCCAATTTTAAAGGTCCGTAAGCTTCCCAGGTCCACCTCTTAAAGGGCCAGTACACTTAAAATGCTGTTGTTTCGAGGGTTTGTACACAACCCTGGTCAACCTCTTAAAGGACATAATTCCCTAAATCTGTCACCTCTTCAAGGGTTTGTCCACTTCTAGGGTCTGCCTCTTAAAGGGCCAGTCCGCAAAACATGTCACATGTTCAAGTGGCTTTCCACTTCATAAGCCACATTGACATTTCCAAAGGTCTGTCCATTCCCAGGGTTGTCTCTTAGAAGGCCACCCACACACAATAATGCATCTTTAAGGACTGTCCACTTCCATGGTCATCCTCTTCATAGGCCAGTCACCTTAAAGTATTGCCAATTTTAAAGGTCCGTAAGCTTCCCAGGTCCACCTCTTAAAGGGCCAGTACACTTAAAATGCTGTTGTTTCGAGGGTTTGTACACAACCCTGGTCAACCTCTTAAAGGACATAATTCCCTAAATTTGTCACCTCTTCAAGGGTTTGTCCACTTCTAGGGTCTCCCTCTTAAAGGGCCAGTCCACAAAGCATGTCACATGTTCAAGTGGCTTTTCCACTTCATAAGCCACATTGACATTTCCAAAGGTCTGTCCATTCCCAGGGTTGTCTCTTAGAAGGCCACCCACACACAATAATGCATCTTTAAGGACTGTCCACTTCCAGGTCATCCTCTTCATAGGCCAGTCACCTTAAAGTATTGCCAATTTTAAAGGTCCGTAAGCTTCCCAGGTCCACCTCTTAAAGGGCCAGTACACTTAAAATGCTGTTGTTTTCAAGGGTTTGTACACAACCCTGGTCAACCTCTTAAAGGACATAATTCCCTAAATTTGTCACCTCTTCAAGGGTTTGTCCACATCTAGGGTCTGCCTCTTAAAGGGCCAGTCATCAAAACATGTCACATGTTCAAGTGGCTTTCCACTTCATAAGCCACATTGACATTTCCAAAGGTCTGTCCATTCCCAGGGTTGTCTCTTAGAAGGCCACCCACACACAATAATGCATCTTTAAGGACTGTCCACTTCCATGGTCATCCTCTTCATAGGCCAGTCACCTTAAAGTATTGCCAATTTTAAAGGTCCGTAAGCTTCCCAGGTCCACCTCTTAAAGGGCCAGTACACTTAAAATGCTGTTGTTTCGAGGGTTTGTACACAACCCTGGTCAACCTCTTAAAGGACATAATTCCCTAAATTTGTCACCTCTTCAAGGGTTTGTCCACTTCTAGGGTCTGCCTCTTAAAGGGCCAGTCCGCAAAACATGTCACATGTTCAAGTGGCTTTCCACTTCATAAGCCACATTGACATTTCCAAAGGTCTGTCCATTCCCAGGGTTGTCTCTTAGAAGGCCACCCACACACAATAATGCATCTTTAAGGACTGTCCACTTCCATGGTCATCCTCTTCATAGGCCAGTCACCTTAAAGTATTGCCAATTTTAAAGGTCCGTAAGCTTCCCAGGTCCACCTCTTAAAGGGCCAGTACACTTAAAATGCTGTTGTTTCAAGGGTTTGTACACAACCCTGGTCAACCTCTTAAAGGACATAATTCCCTAAATTTGTCACCTCTTCAAGGGTTTTGTCCACATCTAGGGTCTGCCTCTTAAAGGGCCAGTCCGCAAAACATGTCACATGTTCAAGTGGCTTTCCACTTCATAAGCCACATTGACATTTCCAAAGGTCTGTCCATTCCCAGGGTTGTCTCTTAGAAGGCCACCCACACACAATAATGCATCTTTAAGGGACTGTCCACTTCCATGGTCATCCTCTTCATAGGCCAGTCACCTTAAAGTATTGCCAATTTTAAAGGTCCGTAGCTTCCCAGGTCCAACCTCTTAAAGGGCCAGTACACTAAAAATGCTGTTGTTTCGAGGGTTTGTACACAACCCTGGTCAACCCTCTTAAAGGACATAATTCCCTAAATTTGTCACCTCTTCAAGGGTTTGTCCACTTCTAGGGTCTGCCTCTTAAAGGGCCAGTCCGCAAAACATGTCCACATGTTCAACGTGGCTTTCCACTTCATAAGCCACATTGACATTTCCAAAGGTCTGTCCATTCCCCAGGGTTGTCTCTTTAGAAGGCCACCCACACACAATAATGCATCTTTAAGGACTGTCCACCTTCCATGGTCATCCTCTTCATAGGCCCAGTCACCTTAAAGTATTGCCAATTTTAAAGGTCCGTAAGCTTCCCAGGTCCACCTCTTAAAGGGCCAGTACACTTAAAATGCTGTTGTTCGAGGGTTTGTAAACAACCCTGGTCAACCTCTTAAAGGACATAATTCA